>NW_010258515.1:78613-175951 GCF_000690775.1 Eurypyga helias
AAATATTTTAAGTACTTGTTGTTTTTCCTAAGAAGAAAAAAATGCAATGTGGTTTCATTCTAGCCATGCAAATATTTATGTGAGTAAGAGAGAAGCAAGATCAGAGGGAAAAGCTGGGTTTGGTTGGGACCCGGGCTCTGGTGCCAGAGAGGTGGATTTACTCTTGGCTCTGCCAGAGACGGCCTGTGTAACCTCGAACCAGTTGCATCCACCCCTGGGCCCGTAGCTGCCCATCTGCTAGAGATGTGAGAACCCCTTTTTTTTTGTAGTAGCTGCATGGGGCTGGGGTAGATTCAGGGTAAAAAGGAGCTTTTCAACATAACAGGAATGTCTAAGCACTAAGGTGATGTAGTAATAGTGGGAAATTATGGCAATTCAAGCTAGGGAAGCTACCTCCAAAATTTGTACAGTGCCATGCACGCTGCTTGATTTGCTGGAGTCTCCGAAGTGCTACTGTAACGCAAACAATGGTCTGCATTCAGCAAGTAGCTCCTCAAATTTCCTCTGGATATCCCCAGCAAATCTGTATTTAAATAAGCAATAGTTTCTTAATCCCGGACTGTAGGTTGCTGGGGCAATTTGTACTCAAAAAGAGGTTAGGGAGATGTTGAGATGTATAAAAGAAGCTTGCCATCCAAATTGTTCCCATCTGTTTTCATTATGCCCCACTCCTGCAGAATAAACTAAACATTTTAGCTTTCAGCTATTTCCTTCTGGACTCTGTAAAGCTACCTGTTCTCAAAAGCATGATTTGGTGTCTTTAAGTGCTTTAGGCTGATATTTGTACAGTTGTATTCAACCAGTTGAGAAAACTGCCTGTAAATAGATAGAAAAGGCAGCTGCAAAAAAGGAAAAGCAGTTTGATTAAATGAAAAAATCTATTCCATTTGCATTGTTCAAAGCATCAAAATATTTTATTTTTGTCTGTCCAGGTTACCCAGAGAAGCTGTGGATGCCCCATCCCTGGGAGTGTCCAAGGCCAGGCTGGATGAGGCTTGGAGCAACCTGGTCTAGTGGAAGGTGTCCCTGCCCATGGCAGGGGGGTTGGAACTGGATGGTCTTTAAGGTCCCTTCCAACCCAAACCATTCTGTGATTCTGTGGTTTTGGTAATACATTTCAGACATGCTAGAATTTCTTGACAATTGTGTAGGTTTTTGTCTTTTTTCCCACTTCTCCCCTGCTAGCACTGCCAGGGCCGTAGAATTTAGTAAACCTTAGAGCAGCTGCTGCCCAGTTTCCTCCATATTCTTGTCATATCTAATGGGATGCTTCATCCCAAATGACCCAGAGCAAGGCGCAAACTGGTGTTTCTGGTCTGTGGGTGACATGTCTGCCCCCAGTCTTAGCAGAAATGAGGACAAATTTATAATCTTGCCTTTTACTTCTTTTGCTAAGATAAACGTAAGTCCCAAAGAAACTGACATTTTGCTGCACATTTTTGTTTAGAGGAGTGGTGGAGGGGCAAATTATGTCAAAAACATGAAGAAATTGTCTTGAATTTTGCTCCCAAACCCCCAAAAATTCAGTGCCTGCTGCTGTCATCCTGTACCTTCCTTGGATCTTAAAGACCAGAAGAGATCAGGTCTTTCCTCCAGAAAGAAGTCTCTCTGGTAATTGAAAATATCTCTTCCCAGAAGTGAAAATATGTTATGCCCTTTCTTTTTAGTTAACTTATTTGGGTTGAGCTCTGAAGAGTGATTTTTATATTGTAGTTGCCCAGTTGCCCAGATGTCTATGTTACCTTAAAAGAAAAGCAATTGATTTTTAGCCAAAAGGACAGGAGAAAGGTTAGGAATGTACAACACAGTTTCTCATAACTTCGGAGGAGGCAGATGTTTCTCTTCTGGTTCCAACCTTCATTTTCTTTGCATGAAGAATGAGTTCTTTAAAACCAAATAAATATCCCTTTGAGAAGAGCATGGTACCCACTGTTATTCTATAAATTAACTCTTTTGTAGCTAAGGCAGGGCTTAACTTGTTGATTTCTATTGCAAAAATGGAACAAAAGAGAAAATATACGCTATGTAATTTTTTTCTATAAATGGCTTCAAATATTACGCTCAAGAACTGGTGGAAAGAGTAACAACAGCAATGACAAAACCTCCGACAGCTGACATGATATGAACTCACATTACTCGTTCTAGGTAGTGTAAATATGACTAAAAATACTTTTTTCTTGCAATTAAGATGTCATTTAACCTATCATAATTGCAAACATAGCAACACATATTGCACACATGTAAAGATAACAGAGGACAGTTGTATCTGCTAGCAGTAGCCAACAGCAGGTTTGGATTGATGCGGGCAGAAAGGAAAGACAAGTAAAGGTTGTTATTCATGCTGGAAGTGCAGAGGATGGCTGTTGCCTGTCCCGCACTGGAGTGACTCCTCTTTGCGCGCAGGGCATGCCATGTGTCTGGGCAATGGAGGCAGTGGGATGCCATCCACCTCCTCAAGTACTGTGACCAAAGTGGCAGGTAGGCTTAGGGAAGTCTCCAGTGTAGAGAAAAGTGGAAACACTCTTGTTTCACATTAATATCCTCCCTCTGCTGACACTGGGGATGCCCTTGAGACTAATGCAGCTAACCCCGTGTTCTGCAGCCCCCCTTTCCCAGGGAAAAGAGCTGAAATGTTTACCAGGGCAGAAAGCCTGGCAGAAAGAGTATCTGTGTGTGGCTGGGAATGGATGCTCTGAGATCTCTAGGGCCTACTGAAGCAAGGCCAGAGGCTGGGGGTCACTGATAAGGTAACCTTGGCCATAGTTTGGATTTAGTCATTTGTCTTCATAGAGTCTGACTGATGGGAAAGGCGGACAAAAGCCTTTGTAAAGTTCTGCTTGCCACATGTAGCTGTGCAGGGCTGCTGGGGAGGCTGGCCTGTTTACCCACCAGGTCTGCGAGAGGCATTTGGTTCCTCAGTTTATAAAACAGCCTGGTGACCCCTTTCCAGAGCATGGGGGAATGGCTGAGGAATGACAGAAACCAATGTCTGAAGCATACGTGACCATGATGGGATCAATGAACTCCAGTGTCTTCCTCTCATCCCTGCTCCATGCTGACTGCTGGGCAATAAGGACTGTCAGAAGTCCTCACTGGGAAGTCTTGGGGAGAAAGAGATACGTGAAAAACAGAGATGCCTAAAAAGTGCCAAGGAGGGGTGACACAACGGTTGCCTCCAAAGAAGCCTGTTGTAGTCAGCGACGCAGAACTAGTGTGCTGAAAGATGTGACATTCCTTGCATGTACTGAGTCGCGGTGGGAATTTGGGCTGGCCAAAGCAAGATCCAGTGGTGTAGAAGTGTATGCAGAGTCGAGAGTAGAACAATATCATCCAGGCAAGACCAGTCCTGAGTGGCTCTGTCGTTTGTCCCACAGGCCCACTGGCTGCCCTGGGAGAGGTCTATGGGTTGCGAGACCCTTCCCAAGAAACCTGTGCTGGGTTGAGATTGAGACAGGAGGGCAAAACTGGAGGCTTTTCTAGAGGAGAAAGAGGGCTTTTCACATCTAAACATCACAGGTGGCTCTTCAGGGCTGCCCGTGATTTATTGTTTCCACATTGTGTGAGTGGGGGGCTCTCAGCCCACCCACACTCAACCTTTCCTACAACAAACAGAAGAACACAGAGCATATGAGTGAGTCCCACATGTGTGTACTCAGCGGGCTTCTTCCTCACCTCTCTGGTCAGTACTGTCCACCTCCTGCACAGCTCCATTTTCAGAACATTTGGTAGAAAAGCACCGGGTTTGCTGGGGCTTCTGAGGACATTTATGTGCCTTTGCAGAGGCGTGTGGCACAAAGCAGCTGGTTTCCCCATCAAATACATCTTTATCTTATCTTCTTCTGGAAGGGGTTTTCATGCTGGTGGTAGTTTTGGGGGTTTTAGGGTGAACAATATTTTCCCTTGCACTCTCAGTTTTCCTTCAAGACTCTCGTAAAGGCCCAGTGTTTTGTACCTTTGGCAAGATCCTACCAGTTGGAGATCAGCCCTGCTGATCAAGGGGAACCTGGAGATCAGTTGCCCCATTCTAGTTAGCGTCAGTATTTTGTGTCTGGGGCTTTCGTGTGTTCTCACCTGACCTGCCATGCCCCAGCTGCCCGCAAACCGGGGTGTTACTACCGCTCCTCAACAGTATTTGTCATCGGGCCACTTGAGAGTGAAGAACCTGTTTCCTGTTTAGAGCTCAGAGACCTCAGCCCAGCCATTTCCCTGCTACAGGTTTTGGAAAGGAGCATTGTTTACATCCTTCCAAACACTCCAAAGGCATCTGAGTTCACGTCTGACAAATTGGTACAGAGCAATCTGCCTCTTCTTGCCTGCATTCTGCCTGAGTAGGGCTGGGGATCCTGGCCAGATCCAATGCCTTGTAAAGGGGTGGATTAGCACACACACGATTTCACTCTACCAAGGTATGCTGCTTCTGACCAGAAACTGCTGTGCGTCCACAGGACAGACGTCATGTCTATATTGGTTTACATGTGTCCTAGGCAAAGCCAATTTGGAGTCCCTGTGTCCCAGTGTGTGGGGACGATCGGCCTGTTCCTCACACGATCAGCAACAGGCCAGGCACAAAGTTTGGGTTCCTGCTCCAGTTGCCTTCCACAAAGTCATACTGCTCTATCAGATGAGAGAGGGTGGTTACACCCGAGGTTTTTGTGTATGGATGCATCTGTGTCTGTTTAAACCTGGGCAATTTTGGGCTGGTTTACATCAATACATTTACAGAAAGCACTGATCCTATACAGCCAGTGTGAAGTATCTATGCATGTGCTAAACCAGAGTTTGCATTAGTTTACCCAGGGCGGTTTTCTGAGCACTTTTTAAGGCAACTGGTGCAATAGAGCTATGCAGGAAAGCTGAAAAGGTCCCCAGTTCTGGGTTTGTTTTATACAGTGAGTTTTTCCAGATAACGTGTTTCTAAGGCTCACTGCAATATCATAGAATCACAGAATGGTTTGGGGTGGAAGGGACCTTAAAGCCCATCCAGTTCCAACCCCCCTGCCATGGGCAGGGACACCTTGCACTAGACCAGGTTGCTCCAAGCCTCATCCAGCCTGGCCTTGGACACTTCCAGGGATGGGGCATCCACAGCTTCTCTGGGCAACTTGTGCCAGTGCTCCACCACCCTGCAGCATACCCTGCAATATACTGCAAATGCCTTACGGATTCTCAGAGCTGCTGTCGAGAGACAGTACTTATGGTAAGACAATCTTACCGTCAAAAGCTCTTCATCTGCTGTTACATTGCCATCATCTATTCTTCCTGCCACTGTGAGACAGTGAACATTTCCATTCTCCTTCAGAACCCAGGAAAATTACTGTGGAATTTGCAGAACATTTGATAAACCTTTGGGTGTTGCCACAACCTAAAACTGGGCATCCTTCCTGCTCTGACAGCAAGGAGGAACATTTTGAGTGCTTTCTAGAAGTCACTTCTGTACACCTCCACCAATTTAGTTCAGTTTCATCCTAAAGCATATTTCTATTTAAGAGGCTCCTGCTGATGCTGAATAGGTGTAGGGTGTTCTGGAAGTGGAGGAAGTTCTTTAGCATATAAATATCTTATTAAACCTTAGCATACATCTCTTCACAGGCAAAAAGTCCATGCCCCAAGATCTGAAAAAGCATTCTGTTTTAGGGGAAGGATATTATATTCAATAAATCATATGGAACTATTTATCAGCAATCACTTCTTTAACTTTTCCACAGTCTTCAGTTTCAAAGCACATTTAGAAGTGACTGAAGTGTGTACAGAGCAGTTTATTTAAAAAATTATTTTAGGAAAATTACCTCAGGGTTGATTGTATATTTATGAAGGGTTTCTCTTTTCTTTTTTTTTTCCTTAAATATTAACATAATGTAAGAAAATGGCTTTATTAAGAACAGTGGAAAAATGTGTAGAGAAACAGAAAAGATTTTGTGGCAGACAGTCTGTAATGGGAAAAGTTTTGCTTGTCGTGCACTCACAAACGACAGTCAGTGGAAAGACCCTGATTGCAATGGGCTTTGGATTAGGCTCTTTACCAGTGTGGGATTGTTCACTGCAGAACCTTGAGTTGTTCCTGGTTATGTCTACATCCTCCTCAGTGAATGCCTTTAGAGTTCTCTATTTTTCTCCCCTGCTATTATCAGTGATTATTTTTATGAACTTCATTTACCTACCTCATCCTCTTTTCTTGCTGCCTTCTCCTTAACCTCAATCCTGTCCTGATCTTCAGCTAAAAATGAAATGAAAATGCTCTGGATTCAAACAAACAAATGTTTTTTACCCTGCAATGATTGTTGCATGATCTCTTGCAAATCCACATTGGCCAGTTTGTGTTCCTGACATTGTTCATTCCTGGAACAGCTATGGTCTGCTGCAGTTCAATTGCGGTGTCTTTCAGCACACAGCACAGCATGGTGCTTGCAGTGATGACTTAGTGATTTTCTAAATCATGAAATAGATCTGATTGTGAGCATTCGGTATGTGGTTTACAATCCACTGGATTATGACTTTTCCCAGTGCAGGCAGTCTTTTTATGGTGAGCCCACAGGTTGGAGTAGAACTAGCTTTTTGATGTAGATTGTTGTGGGCTTTATGGTTACTTTTTTTAAAATGAAACTCAGTGTTTTCCAAGTACTTGGCATCTGTCTGAACCATGCTGGTACTCCAAGGCCTTAGCCTGAGGCCTCCAGAGGTGAGCTCCAGTGCGAAGGCTACGTGAGCTGTACTGGCAGGGGCCATGCTCTGGCAGGAAGGCTTCATGCCATGGCCTCAGCAAAGTGCTGTGTGAAGCCTGCTGGTTGCCCTTGGATCTGGGAAGGGAGCAGGGAAGAGGTGTCTGCTCAGGTCAGTGCAGATGCAGGGTTGGAGCTGCACGCAGGAGCCCTGGACACGCTGGGATGCCCAGGTGCAGTTTGGATTCCTTATAGTTAGACAGGGCCCTTTCCCAGGTATCCACGACTGATGAAAGGGAAATAGTTTGCAGCGTCTTGGAATGGATTAAGTAGACAAAATATGAATGTTTGAATGAAGTAGTAGCCACAGCTCTTGTGCAGAAAGTAAACAATCGTTTATTGACAGTAAACTTTTGCTCTTATGGTAAAATGTCTTAAATCACTTATTTCCTGAAAGCTCAGGCAGGGTGCCTTTGGTCACTCACACATGTTTTGTACTTTATCTCAAATCAAAACATCCTGATTTCCAGTCTCTGGAACACATTACTTGTCCATGCTTCCCCTGTGTGAATAAAAGGTGGCAATCCCAGCTGTGCACTCGTCAAGGGTGGTTTAGGTAACATCTATGAGTTCAGAAAATGCTGTGGAGAGATAAGACCCTACCTAGGATTTGTGCAGCAGAAAAATTCCTTGGACTGGGCTTGACAAAAGGTAGTTGGGCTGTTGGATAACTCTTCTTAGTCGCCTTCTGCTTAGACTTTGATGTGATTGCTGTGAAGGAACAGAGTGCTTTACCTCTCAAGCAGGAGCCTCCAGTTAAGCCTAGTAAAGCTCCCATGGCTTGAAGAGCTTCCCTGAAGGTTTCCATTGGGTCACACCACTGCAAAGGGGAATCAGCCTGAGGCCTTTCACAGCAGGCCTGTCTGGGTGTGGTGTCTGCCTCTGTGTTGGCTTGGTGGGTGCAGAAGGGTTGCGTGGTGGGCGACAGTGTGGTTGGTGTTGAACCAACAAAATCTTCTGCAAATTGTGTCTTTGCTCTGGTCTAGAAACTGCTGCTCAGGTTTAAGAGGGACACTGTTGGCTCAGATGAGTCCTGGTAAGTGTTCAGTCTGTCTGTTACCTTCAGTGAGCCCCAGCATTCAAAATAAAAACCTCAATCAAGCCTTAAGTCCAGCTGATACACTGGATAGACAGAGCATCAGCATCCACTGACTCCTCAGTACAGCTACAACAGATAGCTTGTCTAGGACTGTAGCCGGGTACCATCATCTCAAAGGCATGTCTCACCCGTGTCTTTCTCAGGCAAGCTGCAAGGGACCTCAGGGAAGTTGTCAGCTGCCAAAACCAGAGGGACGAGATTTTTCCTCTGCTCATATTTTATGATCGGTCCAGTAGCAGTTCCCAAGGTTGCAATATGTGGACAAGGACTTCTTGGGAGGATAATTTACCTGCTTCATCCTGGAGAAAGGATAATGGAATTCAGGTTAAATCCAGGGCTAAATGAGCAATGTCAGCAACCATGATTGCCTCATGTCCCATGGCCTGTGCACAGGTAGACCATCCATCTTCCATAGCCCAGCAAAATGGCTTAAATTACTTCTCCCGGGCTGCGAAGACGAGCACTTGAGCCTTTCTCGCAGTGAGGGTCATTCAGGGCAACTTGCTCGTTGTGCGCAGGTCTGCGTGGCTCCAGTGCAGGTGCTGTACAGGTGCTCCGAGCAGTGGTGGCGCTCAGCTCTGAGCCCATTTGTTAGGAGGAGAGCACAGGATGGAGGTGGTGAGCTGGAGGGCTGGATTGGGCTTCCAAAAAGTGGTGTGCAGTGGGGAAGGCAGGGGGAAGGGACCAGAGAGTGGGGGCTGCCTCAGCCCTTCCTCTTTAGAAATGGATCCCTTCATCGAAGTCTTGCCGGTGGTCCTCAATAGCTCAATGCCTGGCCTGGTCACTTCAAAACTCTTCCTTGCAGACCTCAGTACGGAAAGGACTCAAGCCCATAATACTTCCAGATTTTTTTTCCCAGTGAGGGACTTGCTGTGACCCTCTCTTGAGGGCCCTGGCCGCAGGAGGTGAAGATTGCCGAGCGCTATGTCAGCTGTATCCGAAGTGGATTTTGTTTAACGGTCTCCGCTGCTGTTTATGTTTTCTAATGCGCTGCGGCTGGCGTTTGTTGCCATTAAAACTTCATTTGTTTGGAGGATCTTTTCAACAAACTGAAATCCAATAAATCATGAGTAAAATATTTATTATTTCAACTGGATAAGAAGGGGAGGGGGGGAGTGGACAAATCTGTATTCCTTCAGCAGCATGTTAAATGGGAGACCATGGGGGCACGTTAGCCACAGGACTTTGTCCCCAGAAGAACAATTAGTTGGCTGAACAGGACCAGTTGAGTGACAGCTTCAAATCTGGAAGCGGAAATGGAGCAGAAATACTCTGAGTACTCCAGCTTTATCCTGTCTACTCGTGTAATCACATCCACAGATGATGGTAGTGAGCTCAGGGCTTCTGGATTAAAATTGTCAAAAATACAAGCCTCTAATGCCTGAGTTAGAAATCCTGGGCTAATAAACTGGTCCCACTTAACGCTGGTGGCAAAGCTGCTATTGTCTGAGGTCAGGATTTCACTCCAGGTCTGTTTTAGTTCACAGACAGTAGCAGACTCCAAACTCTTCATCCTGCTGTAGGGTATGTTACACGAGCTTGTGGTGGGACAAATGACATGGAGATCTGGAGCAGGATGTGGAAAATGTCATCACAAGCATCATTACATTAGGGCTGTGTGGCTTTATTTATTTGTCGAATAGTGAACTCAATTAAGAATAGTGTGGGATTTAGGGCTGTTCATGTACTTTTGCGTTCAGCCAGTGGCTTTGGCTGAAAATGCGGAGGGAAATATGGGAAAGTCAGCCTGTGATTTCAACATTTCAAATACAGAATACATTTCCTATTCATTCAGAAATGATGTTTAGTTTTTAATGTGGCATTTTTTCAATGCTAAAAACACCAAAAATATTTGCTTTTGGACTGGCCTGAGCAGAAATAATTCTGAAATCGTGGGACTAAGGCAAAACCTCTGCATGGTTGAAGCTCTGAGAACAGATGTGAGGTGTTGATCCAAATGATTAGATGTAGCAGGCTCCAAATTAAACTCAATCCAGTATTTATATGAAGAACTGGTATATATGCATATCTGTGGCAGAATCTGTCTTTTCAGTAAGGAAGATTCCCTTTTGCACCTGTAAACCAGACCCTGACTCTTGAGTAGCTCCAAAATAGTCATACTGGGAGTTGTATTTATACAATTCCCTCATCCTTCATGACCGTTTCTACCCCACACAATCCCCAAAGCCATCTCTTTCACCAGTAAGGCCTCTAGATGCTACTATAATACCATAAAAATGTAGGATCCTAGATAAAATAAGTTAATGTCCCATCTGTCAAAAACAGGACGTGCGGCAACCCTTCCCAGTGAGTCATCTGTTCAGCATTCTCAAGTCTTTGAGACCTCTGCACTCACCAGGGAGCTCTGACATTTACCAATGTTATCTTTCTTATTTCAGTTTTGGCACCTTCTTCCTTTCCTCAGAGACTCTACTGGGCAAAAAACACATGAAATGAGCAACAGACATCATCTGTCATCTTTTCTGAAAGGTTACTGGGCTTGAGTGTGTTGTTTGGCTACAGATGGTGGTAACTTCACCAGAAAAACAACCAAAAAACCCCAGGCAGTGAAGGAATGGTTAACTGGGAAGAGTTTTACATGAGGGGTCCATTTCTTGAAAGGGAGGAGTAATCCTTATTCATACTGACTTTTGGGATGACTAAACCTTCAATAAGCAGATCAGAAAATGTTACAAAATGCTTTTCTTACTATCGTTTACTGTGAAGCGGCAATAAGGTAGTCACCCCGTTGGCAGCATTCCCAGGAGAATCAGCGGAGCCAGGGTTTCACCCCTGAAGTCCTGCCCTGCAGCAGGGGCTCGCCGGCAGGCTGTGCCCGTCCCTTCTCGCTCCGCGAGCAGTTGTGAGTCTACTCACAGTGTTTCATAACACGGGAACAAAGGGGTTATTCAATGAGAATGAAGGAGGGAGAGATTTAAAGCAGATGAGAGTAAATACTTGCTGTGCAATAATGTCAACACCTGGCTTTTATCGTCAGTAGACGTCAAAGTACTTTACAAGTGGTCAGTACCAGTGTCTCTGTTTAGCAGGGACGAAGAAAGATAACACTACCTGTTCGAGGTCACCAAGCAGAAAATGCCAGAGTCGGAGTGGAAAATATCCTCCTACACTATGCAGTGGCTTCTGTTTAAAATCAAATTACTTTTATGCTACAAAACTCATTGCTCCAGGTCAGCATGACACTGAGAATTTCGTGGCATGGACTGTTTGTGGGGAGAACGAGCACATGGCACTGGGAAGATGGAAAAAAAGAATTCAGGTCAGACAGCAGCTCCTGTTTGTGTAGTGATCTGTCTGATGCCAGAGAACAGGACACACTTCGGCTGGATGACATGTTTCTTTTTAATAATGCGGAGTACAGAGCTGGCTTCTGGCAGTCAGGGTTTTCTTGAAAACCCTGCTGCCTGCTATTTGGTGGTCCTTGTAGAAAAGGGAGCTGTCATTTTGGAAATCTACCCTGTCCAAGGTGAGCAATGGTGGTGTTGGTTGTCACCAGAGATATTCCCCCACAGGGGTAAAAAATGACCCAGTTTTCCTGGAGTTATTCAGGAATGGGCAATGGATTGAGGCCTAAGCTCAGCTTTTTTGTGAGGCTTCGTGCAAAAAATCAGGCAGGACTCATGCACCTCCACACCATGTCTGATGCTGTCCTTTCAGATGCATTCCAGGAGGCTGTTGCCAAAACCCTGGTAAGTGTGTTTGGCTCAGCTGAAGGGGCGAGGGTTGTCCACCCTTAGACAACGCATCCTTCCATACCCGTGGATAGTCACACGGCGAGAGGGAAGTCTGTTTTCCAGCTGAGCTACTGCCCCTCCTTTTACCTCTCTTTGAGAAGCATGAGCCCCCAGCAGCCTGTTAACCCTTTCCAGACTCCCATGGCTTTGCACATATGGTTTTTACGGGCATAATTCTTGGCAAGAGAGGCAACCTCAATATTGCTGTTGGACCTATGTGCATGTCTGTTGTTCATCATGTGTAAATTAGATGGACTACCCTGAACTGGAGAGAGAGAAACTAATGATTGCCATATTGTTTCCAGCAGTCGTCAAGTGAAAGAGGCTGTTTGAACTTTCCCCCGAAGACACTTTTGCCTCTTGCAGTGATTTTGAAATCTTGGGTTTCTACCCTTTCCAAGGTGATTAATTTTGAAATGATTCCCTTCCCCTCCTGCTACCTTCCCCTCCCCAGGGGAGTGGGCAAGCAGGAGGTAGTACAGGGAGAAGAAACTTCTGAAAACGAACTCCATGTACAGCAGTGAAGGGTGTGATAGCTGCTTCTCTTCCTCTCTCCTTTAGTTTCCAGCAAATTCCCATGTGCGTTCAGATATTTCATGATGTTTTGTTTTTAATTCCTCTTCAATGCACATATTGACGTGCTTCTTCCATGTCTATTTCTGTTCTCCTTTACCCAGTAAAATGATCCCACTGGGAAGGTGAAGGTCCAAATAGAAGGTGGAAGTAAGGAAAGCATCTTTCCTCATTACTGGGAGCAAACTGATTGATAGTGTGTGACCTGAAGGCAAAGACCCTCTCTGGGGTGGAGATCGTAGCCTCATTCTTAGCATAAGGACGGGCAAGAGGTTGGAGCTAAGAATGGGGACGGTATTTGGAACGTGTGACTAATTGTGGTGCTTGTCTGGCCCTCTTCCCAAAAGTCAGGAGAGAAAAGCTGTAGCAGGCTTGTTTTCATCCTGCAGGATATTTCAAGTGCCTTGCTTTGCGACTAAGGAAAAGACTGCATCCCGCTACAACCGGCAATTAGAGCCGACTGTGACCAGAGCTGACCTTCTTAATACTGCTTTTGAAATCTGCACCCTGATGTACCTTACTCCACAATGTTGAAATGAGCACTAGGGAAAAGCAGCATAAAAATGAGAAAACCCCTCACATTGTTAGGATTGTCAGTGAGAAATCAGAGGGAGTGGAAAAGGCCTTCCCTGTGGACAGGGTTATCCTGTTTTCTTGATATAAGAAAAGAATTCTTTACAGTGAGACCAATCAAACCCCGGGATAATCAATCAAACCTCCCCAGGGATGTGGTAGGGTCCCCATCAATGCAGGCTTTCAAGGTGCATTTGGACGGGGTGCTGGATAATCTCATCTAGGCTCCCTTTCCCCCGAAAGGTTGGACCAGATGGCCTTTCTCAGTCCCGTCCATTCTGAGGTTCTGTGATCACCAGCGTGTTGGCTGGCTGGGTGGGTAGTGTTTTCTAAACAGAGGTGGTGAACCACTGTCCTTCAGTTCTTGCCACAAGTGATTCTGTGTCATTTGCACAGCTGTCCTCTATTACCAAGTTTCTTTACAATCTTGAAAGTTTTAGGGGTACTTTGCAGTTTTAGGGGTAGTTGGGACTCCCCTTAGGATTATCTGCTCTCCACTAGACTTTTTCTGAGCTTTCTCATTTGATCAAAGAGGGGCCTCCACCTGCAGCGAGTGGAAAACCTGTATTCCTGCATGAGAACGGACTGCGTAAACTCACCTTCTGAAGGACTTCCCCTCTGATCCATAGTCTGGCTCAACCTGGTGCCTCCCTCGAGTTGAGCAAAGGACAGCAAATGTGGAGATCTGAACTGTACCTCCAGTGCTGCTGTATTCTGTACCGCAGCTTAGCCACGTGTAGAACATGGGTCTGTGTGTCACTCCTGTCTTCAGTCTGATAATCCAGAACACACCGCTACAAGCTCCTAGGACAGCTTGGGTCAAAATAGAAAAGTACAAACTAACATCCCCCTGCAGCTCCCCTTTGATTTGATTTGTGTCAAATTGCTAGTGGGAAGGTCCTTCAGTTTGCTCAATATGGAAAGCATTCTCAGGAGAGAAATGTTGGAGGACGGGATCATGAAAGCTGAGACAAGATGTAAGGGTGTCATAAACACAGAGACTGAAGTGGAAGAGAATAGAGAGCTGGCCAAGAAAACATCATCAGTGACCCTTATGAGCACTGTTTTGTTGGAATGGGGAGGATGGAAGTAATCTTGGAGAGGATCCAGGATGCTGGAGACAGCGAATACACCTGCTGCACTTATCTTGTCCTTAACCACAGATGAATCCAGTTCCTCCAGAAGCATCTGAATTAAAGTAGGTCCCAGAAGACCTATCACTGTGAACATTTCAGCAAGGACCTTTGTTCTTTAAATTGCTGAGAATTTTGAAATCTAACAGAGGAGATAAGTCAGCTGCCTTAGTGGTCTTTCAGATTTTTTGGTGTCATTATTCAATTCTGCTAATATGCGTTGTAAAGATAAAACAGGCCACGTCTCGAAAACTGGGAATCCAAGTGGAGACAAAGGTGTCAGGGAGAGCTGACAAGCGTTGTGGGAAGAACCAGATCAGGGGTAAAAGTGAACAAAACTGATGGCAACTGTGATACAGTCTGGTGGTGTAGGTGGGTAAAACGTGTGCTTGGAAGGGGTCATGAGTTTCCTGGCTTTACAGGAGACTGAAGACAACATCACTCAAAGCCTTCTCTCCTCCAGGATGCAATTTCCTCCCTATTCCACTGACGGATCCTTTTCTGCTGTGTATATTTTTCTTTCAACCCACTCAGCAAAAGTACTGAAAACTGGCAAGGCAGCTCAGAACAGTAAGAGATCTTGTACAAATTCTTTCTTCCTTCACAGGTAGCTGAGACATACTGTAACAGTAGATTACAGATAAAAATGGCATTTTCTATCAAAGATAATAAAATATTTCCACAGCTGACCAACTGCAGTGCATTTGTCCTGGCAGATCCTGAAAACAGCATTTTTATAGTTGTCTCCAGAGAGCCAATTACCTTGAATGCTGGCATAGCTAGCATGATAACCTCGCCTTGCTGTTAATGGAAGAAGGGCTTGAATGAATGCAATGGGTTGGATCGTTCATCTCGGTGGCTATGTGGTCCAAACCTTCTGGTACTTAACAAAATACCCAGACCTTCTGTGTATGAGCCCTTACCTACCCCTGCAGACAACACAGGCCCTCAAAGACTCTCAGAAATTTCAGTGGGAATTGTCTATGACAGGCTGAGTTCCTGAAATAATTCCTTAGGGTCATTCTTCCCTGTTTGCATGCCCAGCAACTGTAACTAGTCTTGGGATCTTGTGGGCAGTTGAGTCATTTTTATTCCACACTCCACTGTGTGCCTGGGCTTCTGCTCTTCCGCTGTGTTGCAAGTGCACACCTTGATTTGAGATTTGGCTTTTAGGGTATATTTAGGTGAATTTGGGTTGTAGCTCATTCTCCCATTCAGATTTGCCTACTCTGCACATTGATTAGTTTTGTAGAGAAACTGCAAAGATGGGTATGACAACCAGGCTCGAGTATGGTACCCTTGGAAGGGGTGGCAGAGTGAGACTCAAAATGTCTTTAGAAGAGATCTAAATTCTTTCCAACTGGACAGATCCAGCATAGGCAGGCAAGAATGTCTACAGATGTCCTGAAACTAGCTGTTCCTTAGCCTAAAATGGTTGATTTGAGCCTGAACTGGAGCAGCGTGAGCAGAAAAACGTGTGCATGCCTCGTGCAAAAGACTGCTCTGTGGTCCTGCGGTGTAGACACAGCCTTCTTACAGTCAACAACTGACGTGTTAGCTGGTGCTGTGAAAAGCTTGCCACTTCGGACATCATCCATTCTCCTTAGTGGATGTCTCTATAGCATCATGTGCCTCTGGGAGTAGAAGCAGCAGAGGTTTTGCTGTCGTAGATCAGGAAGGGTGTAGTGCGGGGTCAGGGACAGGTGACTGCCTTGGGAACAACACTTCTGGCTGAAGAAGTACCACACTTCCAGCTCTTTTGAGGGAAGAACCATCTGAATTCCCTTCTGAGTACTTTAAACAAGCTTGGTTGGATATGACCTCGCTGAGGGAGTTGGTCACACGTACACATGTCACACAACATGCCGCGCTCTAAAATCCATATGTCTGCATGTAGTGTGGGCTGTCTTTCACCGCTTCTCACTGGGCAGACTGGTTACTGGCAAATACCCCTGACCTCCTCCAGAAGCTTTGAGCAGACCCACTTCTGCTGCCACCTCTCCTTCAGCATCGGTGGGGCAATTGGTAGAGGGAGCTTGTGGCTTCACAACAGGAATCCATATGGGAGTTGTAGGGACTCTCTCCTGGCCTCATGCAAGGCCTAACTCCTGTCTGGAGTAGTGCATTATCATGAGGCCATCTGAGATAATTTCAGGTTGCCCTTGCGTCCAGTGGAAGGGTCAGTTAGTGACCTCCAGGGTCTCTCCTGACCTACATTTCTCTGTGATTCCAGGAGTAGTGAGCTCAGGACCTTTTCAGCACAGGCTACTTTTGTTTCTGCCTTACATGAGTAGGCACATTGTGTAGGTGCCCAAAATCCCTGACAGCGTTGCCCTGGCTCTGTCTCTGACAGAGGATATCATGCTTGTAGCAGCAGCGGGGAAGGTGTGAACTGGAGCAGCTGAGGATGCTCAAACTGTTCCTACAGGCTGTGTGTCATGGGCCAGTCATGTTCTAGACCATGGCAGCCAATTGCTCAGCTAATGGGAGACAGAGCTCTAACTTCATGCAGCCAAGCTTGGAAAATGAAGCCAAAGTGACTTGAGCTTGACTTGAGTGTGGAGAAGGGATGCTGCAGTCCTCCATGCCGTCTGAATGCGAAACAAAGCCTGACATGGCCCAGAACCCAAATGCTTACGCAGTCTCCCACCTCTGAACATTAGCTTTGAATTGGCTTTGATTTTTATTGCATATTTGTCCACAGCAGCTGTCAGAAAGTTTAAATGCTAGAATTACTGCTGTAATAAATATATCCCTCCAAACGCATGCTACGGTTCTACCCATTGGGAGTTTATGTAACGTACTGAGTGGTACAAAAAATACGTAGAGAGAACATTTTGCTTCCTGGAGATTTCAGCGTGGTTTGTCAGCTCGGTGCTGACTCACTCTCAGGACCTCAGGACCTGGGTTTATGCCTTGCTGTTGCTCTGCAGTAAAGCAGTGAGGACTGCTGCCTGCGAAGTACAGCCATCGACATTGCCACAAATGGATGTGAAACCAGACTGTTACCATCCTGGGTGACTTTTCTCCTTGGCAGAGCAAATACCGTGGCATTCAGCCAGAGGCCAGAGGTCTGCTTTCCTGTGCCAGTAGGTGGAGAAGCAGAAAAGACCCCCAAGTAGTCTCAAAATGCTATAGTAATATGAAGTTTTCTTCTAGTGCTATTTTTATCCAATACTCCAATTTTATCTAGTTTTCTTACATAACTTTCAGAGTTACAGCTGAATAAACTTCTAAGGAGGAGAAATTTTTCTACTAGAGCTCCAACTTTTTCCAGATTGATTCTCTGAAATCATCCACAAAAGATTTCCAGACCATGTATGCAGCGTAGGTCCTACGTCTATCAAGGAAAGGGTAGAAAGAGATCCAAGCCCCCTAAGTGTTGAGTTTGTCCCTCATTCTCCAGGTGTCAAAAAGAAATTAATTTGGGTTGTTTCTGGAAGAAAATGCAATTTACTGTTAGTGATGGAATAGTTCCCAGACAGGTTTAGTTAGATGGGGTTAGCACACCGGAAGCGAGGAACACTGAAACAACTCCCTGAAAGGAGGGTGCAGAGAGGTGGGAGTCGGTCTCTTCTCCCAGGGAACAAGTGGTGGGATGAGAAGAAACAGCATCAAGTTGTGCCAGAGGAGGTTCAGATTGGATATTAAGGAAAATATCTTCACAGAAAGGGCTGCCAGGCATTGGAATGGGCTGCCCCCAGTCAGTTCGATCTCTGGGAGTGGGAGGAAGGGAGACCTGGCTCCTGCCTGCCCCACACTGATGGCTGCCCCAGGCAGCTGCCTCCTCTGCCTGCGCCTGGAGCAGCCCTGTGGCATCAAGAGGGTTAGGGTGTAGCGACAGTTAACTCTGTTTTGGCTCTTCTCTGTTGCTCAGGGGCTGTGTGAGGCAGATCACGAGTGAGCAAATGGTGAGGATTTTCTAATGCTCTCTAGGGACCAGGTGGGTCCCTAGCTGCTGCAGGATACGGCCTGGGAAAGGCTACCTTTTCTTTTCCCAATTCCCTTTTCGTGTTTACATCTGCAGGAAGAAAATCACCAGAATCCAGGCCAGATGTCTTCTCCAGCCCCTCCCTGCATCTAAATGGAAAACGCTCACTGCGGCATCCTAGGAAAGCCAGTCTGCTGACCAGCCAAGCATGAAGGATGGGGAAGACAAGGGCTTGAAGAAACGTGAACAAACCCAAACCAAATGTAAGTTTAAACAGGAAAAATGGCTGGAAAGGCAATGCACCTGCACCCCTGCAGCTCTTGGAGAGGAAGTGGGATGGCAATATTCACGCGAAATTTTGTGGGTCAATCTTTCCTTTTTAATAATTGAGAAAAGTTGTTAACAAAAATGTAAAGCAAAATCACAAGACTCATGAATAAGAATGTTTTGTTGCTTGATTTCCCCAAAATGTAGGCTGTACTTGGATGGTAGTTTAGGGGCTGTCTTATACTAAAGGCATAAATTTGGCTAATGTGCTCAAAAAACTGATGGCTAGATGCAAAGCCCAGTGAAGCCAGTGGGAGGTTTTCCTCCAGTGGGAGTTTGGATGAGTCTTAACTATATAGGCAAAATAACATGCAAGAGTAATCAACGTTTGCCCGTTCTTGGAAACACATCAGCCCAAAGAGGCTGGGGTCAGGTATGTGTTACTGCATCTGACTCTGACACCCTAGAAGGAAAGCGCAGATCATCAGAACGCGACGTGGCAGCATTTGAGATCTTGGATGTGGAATTGTTTATTGAACAGTGACAGCATGCAGCACATCACTTTCAGTAATGATAAGGGAAGGTTTATGCAAGCACACATCTGCACTTGGCTGGGTACAAAGCGCGTTAATAATGTTGTGTTCCCCATTGCCCATAAATTTCTCCGAAGCACTTGCTGAAATAGGGGCGCCCATGGTGACTGATTCCTGTATCATTTCCACTGCTCCAAACTTGGTATGCAGCAATGAAATACAGCCCTGTAGAGTTGCTGGTCCTTTTTCTTCTGCTCTGTTTCTGTCACGGTTAACTATGTTGGTGCTGCTTGGACGCTGCCAAGAACTGGGATTTTTTAGTCCCTATTAAAGATAAGTGAGAGTGGTAGATGCTGGCAGATGCAAACTTGTGCTAACGTGGAGCTAGAGGTGCCGGAGAGCGTGTTGTAAAGACAGCCCAGCTTACAGCGTGTGACCTGCAGACAGCCAAACCACCTCTAGCCTAGTGCTGTGAACAAGCTATCCCTGGGAATTTCCTCTGTTCCCATTCGCAAGAAGTCCTGGGTCTTCCCTGCTCAGCCATGACCTGCAGCATCTCTGGCTACTGAAGTACACTACCCATGTTTGGGACTTTGGTGGCAAAGGCAGGTTTTTCTCACCGCCACTGGGCTAGGTCTCACAGTTGTAGTGGAGATTTCAGTAGCTCTGGTGGCACATACTCTGATGAGGGTTTTCTGTGTGATGTGTCTGTCTGCAGACCAGCAATGATTTCCTCAGGGTGAGAGTTAACAAACGCTTCTTGGACTGTGAAAGCCGCCTTCTAAAATTAGAGGCAGGGCACTGGTATTAAATCTTGCCCTATGAAAGTAATTGCAAAACACATATAGCTATTCCCTGGTGTGTCTTTATATCTACATTATTTCATTATTCACCAGTTTTTTTATGGTCTTCCAGTCTCCTATTACCTCCCAGATTTTGTAGGATGCCTAAATGGCCAGGTCTTAAGACAGAAGGAAATGGGGAGCAAACAGTGGTGATGGCCCAGAGTACTGTCTCCTTCCATAAAATAAGTCTACAAGCCCTGAATCCACGGATAATACCTAGTCTGACATACCAATAATATAAGCTGGCTTTCTGCCTTTTCCCAAGTTGCCTCTGGATCCCAAATATGAATCCTGCCCAGTGGAAAGAGGAAATCATCATTTCTGTCTAAATGTGCTGTATCATTTATTGAAGCTCACCTGATACAGCTTATTCTTGCTTTGATCTTTGGTGTCTGAAGAGGGTCCCCAAGGAATCCTCCTGGGTGGGAAATGCAACATAAGCAGAACCTGCCACCACCTGGGGAGGGAAAATTGAGGTACCAGGATACTGGGTATTTGGAAGCAAGGGGTGAACTCACATGTTGTATGCCAGTACCTTTTTTCTTGCAAAAGGCTCAGGAAGCAGCCAGTGGTATGTGCAGCCTTTTCTGCATTTGAAAGAAAAACTCAGAGCTCCTCAGTATGAATTAGAGCAGTCAGAGCAAAACTATCAGCTAAATCTGAGAACGGACTGAGGATCAGAGAGAGTCCCCCCACAGCTCCCGTTCAGCAGTGCTGTATATTATTTTAAAAGACCCTTATGCAAGAATTATGTTGCATTCTGAAAGAGGAGATTGTTTTACTTACTTGATGTGGGAAGGTCCTCAAATTACAGCCCTTCCTGCTTATATTATTACATGCTAGGGTTCATCCTGCTGCACCTACTCTGTGCTGTATGGACATGAAGGAAGGATCCATGGCAGATAAATCCACAGCCAAAGCCTGTTGTTACAACAGAAGGCTCTTGCCAGCAAGCCTGAGATATTTCAGACTTCTCATTACAGCTGAATGCAATTAATAGCTACTCGGTTGTGCTCTGGAAAAATGTGTGGGAGGCAGGTCAGGGCGTCCTGGAGCACAAAGTCGCTGTGCAGCTCCAGAGCAGGTACAGCATCGCATGGAGGCCGTGGTGACAGGGGATGGCTCCAAACTACCACCAGACAAAGTGCTCCTATCAACATTCTGCCTAGAAGACGGAGTTGGGCTTATTCCTCCATCACAAAGTCTTCTACTTTCCAGGGAGATAAAGGGGAAAGAGGTAAATTATATCTAGGAAGTGGAATGGCCCCAACCAAAATGATGAGCGTAATCCTGACCAGGATTATACACTTTTGTCCTGAGACTCCCATTCATGTGTCTCCTAGTCCTGACTGCACACATCCCGATTCCCACCAGCAGCCAGGTTCCCTGGATGTGCTCCCAGGCATTCACACCACTGCTGCATCACCCTTTTCACTGGTAAGGGAGACCACAGTGTGTCATAAGAAATGCAGTCCCCCACAGTCCTCATCCATGGAGAAAATAGGGGTGTGATCCAGGGTTGCGTGAATGGTGCTTGAGCTTTGAAACACTTACGGTTTGCGTCAAAATGATGTTATTTTGAGGAGAGGAAGATGGAGTTTCTGACCCACTTTCTAACCTGCTGTAGGTGAATGCTAAGTTCATGCTCTCAGCAAGGAATAGGGGGTTCACACGAGCATAAGGTCTCAGCTCTCTGGTTGTCCAATAACAGATGACAGTTATTCATGAGGAACCTAGCTGAGAGCAGTCTTGAGAAAGTATTTCATGGAGAATAAGCTCGGAGCTTTACAGATCTCCTGGGTTTGCCTCCTGTTTGTGAAGAGCATAGGGTGATCCTGGTAGTCATTGGGTGAGGAGCAGCGTAGGTGGGCGCTTCAGATCCGGTTTGGAGTTGGCCGGTGCCTGGGCAGGTGCCTGGAGTCTGGTCCCTCTGGCTTTGTCTGCAGAGTGGTTTCTTTGCCGGGTACATGGCGTTTCTCAGGCTGTGCTCTGGGCAGGCCAGGCTATATTTAAATACATTTTGCTGGTGAGGGACTAAAGGGCCTCCAGAGTTGTAACTTCCTAAGGGCTATTCTGCAGATTCCTTCCTCCTTTCTTTTTTTGTTTTCCTTTAAAGGAAACTCTCAATCTTCTTAGGAAATAATCCTTTGTTTATGTCATGAAAAAAACCTGTGCTCTCCTGGCCGGGAGTGTGGAAGAGCCAATAGGAAGAAGTGCCACTTGTCCGTTTTGATACAACCAAGCATGTCTTAAATAAACACTTGTTTATTTTTCTACCTTTCTGTTGAATTGCAGCATTGCCAGCATAGAAGGTAAAAGTATCCAGTTCAAAGAAGGAGACTGTAAGCGCAGGCTGACATCCTGTTGTAAATATAGAACTGGCCTCATGACAATGCCCTGCTCGGAAACAATGGGAGAGGGGCTGGGAGAAAAAAATTTGTGAATTAACACAGCCAAGACAAATGATTAACAGCTGATGGAGGAAAAGAGCTGCGAGCAAGGCTGCCTGCTCTCAGGGGTGCTTCCGAGCTGGCCTTTGCCCCCTGCACAGAGCTGTGCGATGTCTCTGCCTTGCTCACATGCCATCAGCGATGCCACCCTGGGGATGTCAAGGACATGGGAGACCCTTCTCTGCCAAACCATGGGATGGATTTCCCCCTCCCCTCACTCAGGCTGGGCAGAGCAGTAGTTTGCGTCTGGTTTTGCCTCCGTCCTGCCTCGCCAACAGGACACCCAGGCTTGGAGTGCGGCAGGTTTCTGCCCTGCCCAGCGCTTAGGTCAGCCTGTGCAGTGTTTGGGGTTTGCACCGGCAGGGACTGGCCCTGAGGAAGCTGCAGCCAGGTGTAATCCCTACCCTCAGGACAGCCCTGGACAAAACCAAGGATGGAGGGATAGCCCCCTCCATCATGTTGCACTGCAGTGGGCAGTGGAGACCCCTTTCTGCAAGCAGGATGAGAGCCCCAGGCACTGCCAAAGCAGACATGAGAAGGTTCATCTCAGTCAGGCTTTGCCATGAGGACAGCAACCCAGGATGATTAGGAACCTTACTGATGCTTTTTGTGATACCTGAGAAAACCTGTTATGACTTAATAAGCATGAGTCTGTCTATTTTTCTTGGCTCTGGCTGGGGACCTGGCAGAAGTCACCAGCTCCTGTCCCCACCATGGAGGAGCAGACTGGGAGAAGACAGGAGACGTGCTTCTGTAGCTGGTCTTTACATTTACAACATGCTTGTGGGGACTTCATAACCTTTTGGGAACCAGTGGCTAAAGTGGGTGCACTCCCATGTGTCAAGGAAGGATTTTCAGTCTGGTGAATCCCTTGTAGAGACTGGGTTGAATTTTAAAAAATCTGCAAAGAGAAGCCTACTTTAGCTGAGCTTGATTACAGTTTTTTAAGACTGTTGTATGGAAAATGGTGGTTTACACTGAGACTGCAGTTCACTTGCATTCTAAGCCATGTTTAGCTCCTGGGCTGAGCCACCAGACCAGCATCCACAGCGACAGCAAGTGACTGTCACTAGTTTATCTTATCTAGCACACAGAGTATGGCATCCAAGAGTTGAAGTGCTGGGTTTTCTTCTTTTCTCTTTCTGCGCAGCACAGGGTGTGCCCCATTTGACCTAAATATTTGTGAAGTTACATCCTTGGGACAGGCTGACAAAAGGTTATAAACTCATTTGTTTTCATCTTTTCCTAAGTCGAGCAGGCTGCAGCGAGGCATGACATCTGCCTCACATGGGGTCCCTCACACCTTCCTCTGACGCATCTGGTGCTGGACACTGTCTGAGACAGGATATTGAGCTAGACAGACCGTGGACCTGATCCACACTCACAATTCCTGCTTCCTTACCGCGGGGGGTTGTGGCCGCCTCGTCACCTTCTGTAGGCATGGCCACGTGGGCTCTGGAGGTACCATTTGGGTGAAGAAGCAAATAGTGTCATGGGAGATGAGGTGCTCTGTGTTAGAGGGGCTCTGCGCTCGTGGGTCTGACCGTCAGCTTAAAGAACCACGGAGCAACATTTGGGTGAAGAAGTGTCAATCAATAGTGTCATGGGAGATGAGGTGCCATTTCTGTGTTAGAGGGGCTCTGCGCTCGTGGGTCTGACCGTCAGCTTAAAGAACCACGGAGCACCGTGCTGTGGGGGTCAGGATTTCCCCACAGATGTCAATACTGTCAGGTTGCATTGTACTTGAACCATTAGCTGTGCTCTGCTTTGGAGGAAGATGAGAAGGAGTAAGTTTTAAATGTTAGTGGAAGGAAACCAGGCAGTTTAATCCCAGATGTGAAGTGTGTGTACATAATAACACCAGTTTGTACCATATCCCCAGCACTGCGTACCAACGGCTGCATTTAATTGTGGTTGTGGCGCTGTTACTTCTTTTGGGAACAGAGAGGAGTGAGGTGCAGTCTCAGTATTTAAGCACAGGAAGGGATTTTTCCAGTCTTGACTTTGACATTGGTCAAATAGCCAAACACTCCTGAGCTTTTCCTCGGGTGGGTGCCAGCTGTGCCCACATCTGGGGCTCGAGGCTGGTTCTGGCTGTGCCAAGACAGTTGTGCATGTAGCGGTCCCAGGTGCCGCATGAGGAACGTTGCTGTGCCTCGAGCCAGCGCTACGTTACAGAGCCGTGGGCTCGGGCAGGAAACAGCGAGTGTCTTGTCTTTCAGAGGGTATTTTAGCCTTTAGGCTGCTGCATCTTTGTGCTTGGCTATAATCGTGCACCACTCCCTGGGGTACTTAAGAGAGCTTGCTCCTGCTGCCCTGCCCGGCAATCTCTCTTCTCAAAAAGCTGACCAAATCTGCAGCCAAGCGTCTTGGAGTCAGGGCACAGCTTCCATTAAATATCCTGGTAGTGCTGGACTTCGGAGCGCCTGCTCTGAGTCAGCACGTGCCCCTGGTTTGTATGGTGTCAGTGGGCAGAGGCTGGGGGGATTAGAGACAGGACACTGGGGTTGCCTGTCTATTAACCTGTCAGCTGGTGGGTGGAAGGAAGAGATCCCAAAGTATTCTCGGGACTGCCAGTTGAGTTATTGCAGGAGGGGGTCAGTGCAGCCCAGAAGCAGAAGCACTGTGCAGGGTATGGGGCTGGTACTGCTGGTGCTAAAGCCTGTAGGAGAGGCTCAGAACCCAGAATTAAAGGTGACTTTGAAAATTGACTGAGTGATTTGGTGGCATAAGTGCCCTTGAAAGAAAGAGCAGGCCTTCTGGAGCAGACGAAAAAGGTGTTCAGGTGCTGGCATATTCTAGAACCCCTAAGCAGGTCAAAGAGAGTTGAGTGCTTGATGGGTGGAGGGGCCGTTCCCTATCTAGCTTACAAAGGCTCACTGAAAAACTACAGGGATCTAAGATTTCTGAGTTCTTGTCCAAGTGTTTGACCACTCTCAGGGCAACATTGTTTTTCCTAGTAACCAACCTGAAACTCCCTCGCTGCTACTTGTCCTTCCCCTGTGCATCTTTGAGAGGCCGGGCTTCATCTTCTCTCTCACCACTCATTATGTACTGGAAGCTGCCATCTCCCTTTGCTACCTCTGCCCCAACCTGAGCAAGCCCAGTTCCCTCCTCTCACGCCATGTGCTTTGGCCCCCAGACCATCACGGTGGGCAAAGCCAGGTTTACCGGCTTTCTCCCGTTAGTGTTGTGTCCTGGGGGGCCAGAGCTGGATGCAGGATCCAGACATGGGCTCACAAGGGTGAACACAGGGGAAGAGCCATTTCCTTCAACCTGCTGGTTACACTCTTGCTGTTGCAGCCCAGGATGGGGTTGGACTTTGTCCCTGGAAGGGCACATTGCTGGATGAGGCTCAGCTTGTTGCAATGTAATATATATCCTTCTCTCCCCCTGGCAGGCAGGTCTACAAAATGTCCCTAACTGACCTCTCGTGCGTCTGTAGAGGCAACAGGGACAAATAAGGACTTGAGCAATCCTGTATAGCTTCTGTTTTTGGTACAGTTCCACCTGGCATCCAGTTTCTGATTGACCCTGCCCATCGAAGCCTTGCTTTATGCGTTTGTAAGCTCACAGCAAAAGCAACAGCAAAAGCAGAAAAGTGTCTGCTCCATGAAATTACTTTCCCTGAATCTTCTGTTCCCTGAACACTGGTTCAGGTCTCAGGGCAATACAAAGATCTGGGAGAGGTTTCAAGGGCCATGGTGTCCTTCATGTGTAGTCTTGTTTCACTGATCTCACAAGACAGACTGTTCTTGACCACTTTGATTCCTACTACTCACTCTAGTTGAAAAAAAACAGGAATGCAGCAAAGAGTGAATAGGCTAGAAAAGCTCCTGCGTAAGAGCTTTCCATCCCAAAGAACCTGCGTTTTGATAACTGCTTGAAAAATGTATTATTTGTTTTGCCTGGGGGGGGTGGAAAGCTGAATTTCTAGGAGGAAAAAAGAGGTCAACAGGGACTGCCAAAGCAGCGTTGTTACGTCCTGCGCCTACAGCAGGTCCCCAGCTGCTGAGCACTGGTGCGACTCTGTCGACCAGCTGCAATGTCCTGGGGTCCTGCAGTGTGGAAGGGCAGCAGCACAGCTAGCTGTTTTGCTCAGTGTTTAGGAGAGTCCTTTTTGGGTTGTCCCAAGGCCCTTCATGTCATTTCTTCTGCTTCTGCCTGGCTACTCTGTCCTAATTCTGCACCCGAGGTACACAAGACTCTCCCTTTGCTCTTTGGCCTCAGCCCTGCATGTACCTCCTCCTGTGCCCTGCTACCACATCTGGTGGGACTGCAAATGGACATCCCACCACCCACCCCCATCCACACCGCAGAGCCCACGGTCCCATCGGGGTTACGCCATGACCTCAAGTCACCTGTGCCAGCGGGAGGGTGAGGTTGGGTGTACGAGCCAAGGGCACCAGGTGGCTCTCAGCCCTGAACTTTTGCACCAAGCTAAGGGGAAGGTGGATAATTCAGGGGTTGTGAGAAGCCTGAGAATACAGCAGCATTCCTGTATCCAGACAAGGTGGGGCAGCGACAAGGGGATATTAGCTCTCCCTAGCAGTCAGTGTCTGAAACTTCCTTGTATTGTTTGTCCAATGCTAAGAGTTTCCCTCCAACACTAAAAATAGCTTTTTGTTTGTAAGTTCACTTTGCATTCAAGCTTCCCCTCTCGGTTTTCTCAAGAGGTTCCTTTATAGCTTTAAATTTGCTCTAACCACAGGAACAAAAGGCAGCAAAAGTCTTCCCTGTGTGAAGACAAGGAGGTTTTCACCTCAGAAAGACAGAGGGGGAGGCAGTTTTTAATATAATTTTATATTTAGGGCAGGTTGGACTGGTGAGAGCAGGCATCATGTTCAGCTTTTATTCCATTTACCCGGTAAGGGAATAAGGGAATGCGTTGTCCTCCTGGGATCCCAGGGAATAGTTGGCAGTGATACCATACGGCAAAAAAATGTTGTTCTCCCAAGTATTTGAGCAACCACCAAGCAACAGCAATCACTATTCCTCTTCGCTCTAGCCCTTGGCAGCTGTTATCTGGACCAGATGTTGTCTTAAGTAAAAGGGAGATGCTGTTTTCTGGGGCAGTGAGATACGGGTTTTTTTCCTGACATTATTGCTCGATTGATATCTTTCAAAAATAATGCCTTGTAGAACGTTAATAAATAGCTGTTTATTTTGACAGCAGCGTCAAGAGCATGCTAATGTGTTACTGTTTGTACTGCGGACACTTAAGACATATAAAGGGAGTTTGTGTTGCTGGTTCCAGGGAAGCAGGAGGGTTTTGCTAGTGGTGGACCCGGTCCAGGGAATGTGCATTACATATGGGTGTTTATATCTTGCTCTGTCTGTAAGAGTTCATTTGGTTGATGAAAGATTGTTTGCTAGCACTCTCGGAGCTGGCAGGATGGTATTTATACCATTGTCAACTCTGATAAAAGTTTCAGATGTTACAAAAGCTCTTGGCTTAGATGAGAAAAAAGGAATTAATTAAACCTGAATTTCTTCTAAGTTTGTTTGTGTTCCGAAGTGATTGGCCTTTGGTTCTGGGCTGATCTACTTGGTACCTATTGCAGTGAATCTGATTTCAAACCGGGCAGTTTTGGCCTAGGTAGCTGTCTGACCACAGCAGTGCGGAGCATCACGTGGCACGCAGAGCCACTGGGTAAGGCAGCCTGTGTCGCAGGGGCTGTTGGCATACAGCCATGTAGGTGTGACTGATAACTCGTGCTTCTGCGGGTCGGTCCCAAAACTCCAATCCTGGGCGTAAAATGACAGGGATGAACAGGCTCTCCTAAAATCTCACCTCCTCCTTCTCTCAGCTGCGGAATAGACCGACTCAACCCACACCAGCTCAACCCACACCAGCCCTGGCTCACAGTGGGTGATGGAGACACCGCAGCCTACCCAGGCTGCTGGTGCAATCCTCTACTATCGTCCCTGCCTGGGAAGTTTCCTCCAAGGTACAATCACAGCCTTGCTAGCTTCAGCTTACTTCTTATTGAAACTTCTTATTGAATCCAGTATCTGAAGGGGGCCTACAAGGGTGCTGGGAGAGGACTTTTTACAGGAGCCTGTAGTGACAGGACAAGGGCTAACGGGTACAAATTGAAAACCGGGAGGGTTAGATTGGACATCAGGAAGAAATTCTTCACAGAGAGGGTGGGTAGGCACTGGAACAGGTTGCCCAGAGAAGCTGTGGATGCCCCATCCCTGGAAGTCTTCAAGGCCAGGCTGGATGAGGCTTGGAGCAACCTGGTCTAGTGGAAGGTGTCCCTGCCCATGGCAGGGGGCTTGGAACTAGGTGGTCTTTAAGGTCCCTTCCAACCTTAACCATTCTGTGATTCTATGATTCTACGTGTTGATACTGCAGCACAAATACTCCAGTCTTCTGGAAACATCACGCCTCTTCTGGCTGCCTTTAGCTGGCAAATAGTGCAGTGCAACCACTTGTAGGGTGCAACACCCTTTCAGTATCCATAATATACATGGGAAGGGTAATTAGATCTGTGAAAAACAGCCCTTTATACATACACACCCCCATAAAAAGTCATTAAGACATGTGAATGCCAGTTCCTTGTGAAGGAATATATTCTCAAATCGACACTCCTCCAAAAAAAAGTGCAGGGTGCATGGCTAAACCATCTTTGCTCCTCGGACGATATGCCCCAAAGATGCCACGCGTTACAGTAATAGGAAAGGTCCCATTTCTTGGCCTTTGTAACGTATTATGCATGGAAACAATGCTTCCTCTGGGAAGGTCGTGACACTGAGTCATGCAGCAAGCCTTATCAACAGGTAGGCATATTGTATATGAAATGTTAACGCTCATACGTGTGAGAATGTTTTTCAAGACAGCATCTGAATTTATGTAGTGTTAGCAATTGGTGGATACGTTTTCCACTAGGAACAACTATAATAAAATCAGGTTGCAACTGAAACGAAATGCTGAATTGAATCATAAAAATAAAATAAAAATGAGGTGCTGGTGGACTCCCATCTAAATCGGATTCAATTAAAGAAACTGTTGAGGCCAAAATCACGGTTGAAGCAATTGTGAAGGACAGACCCATCATGTCGTCTCTGAGTCAACATGCAAATGAATTACTGGCCCTTGGAGAGAATGAATTCCCCTTGAACTCACACAAAGGAATGGCCTTTTTAGCTGGTGTTTCTGAATTATTCTGCCTCCCTACATGCACAGACTCAGGTTATTTTGGGCTGTCTGGGGCTGGTGCAAGGTTGTGGATGGGGAGGGTGTACAACAATGCCCGCTGAGATCCCTCCACTACCAGGTGCTTTGCGCGCTTCCAGGCCAAAGCTCAGCACACCAGGGTGAGACAAGAGGTTTTCTGCTCCAGACTAAACCTTTTTAACTCCATTAAAAAGGTTGCTGGTGCAGGCTAGGGATCTTTAATCCATCTGGCATGTGTGGCTTGGGGATCTTCAGTCCCACTGCACACATGTTTGCCCGGGATCCAACCAGTGCCTTGAACTGGGTGATCTCTGGCTTCCACAGGAGCAGCGCCTTACTGAATTAGTGGTGTAAAGCAGTAATTTTTGTCCAGGTGGGAATCTGCCAGGATTTTTTCTTTATGCTCTGAGTTGGCATTTTCTTGCAGTTTGTAATTATGTAAAATGTCTGGTCAGGAATTTTCTGACTGGGTTCTTGTAATCAGAAAATGGTAATCTAAGATAACCTGTCTGTGTTTGCATGTACAAGGGTCAGTTCTGTAAGTCCTGAAAACATTTCCAAGTGGTTTCAGAAATGGAAAGCATGAGGTCTGGATTTTTTTTACAGTTTTATCTTGCTTCGCTGTTGTCTCTAGCATTAAAACCAGAATCAACATTTTAGTTGATCCAGGCCATTTCCCCTCCTGAGATGACCCTGTTTCAAGGATTTGGAAGCTCTGATTTTCCATTCCATCTCAGGGTGGTAAAGCGTTCCCCTGACTCTGGTCTTACGTGAGTACAAAGATTTACTGGAGCTTTCTGACAACTAAATCTGAGACTGGCACTGTTTCCTCTGGAGAAAATCGTTTGCTTTCTGTAAGGGTGTGTCCTGCCCTGCTCCGTATGCCAGCACATGCTGACAATTAAAACTGGATGATGCAAAGCCTTTCTGGGCAGAAACACTCCCCGGTCCCCACGGAGCCTGCACGCTGTCCCGCCTGATGGCACAGGTTGCCACAAAGCAGTCAGCGACTGCGTGTGCATTCCGGCTCATCCTGAGAGGAAAAGCATCACCGTTGGGCTCGTATTGTGCAAAGGGAATACAGCGCTGGGAGCTTTCTGGGTTGCATTGGCAAAGTTGGTGGCCACGAGGTCAAACACCCCTGTGTGCCGATGCCCATGGTCCCAGAGCTCTCCGTGCAGGGGGAATGACACCACTGCGTTATCCAGCAGTGCTAATGATTCCTATCATATGGACCATCCCGGGGAAGAACGATGAACTTGCATTTTTCTCCAGTGATGATGGTGATGTCATGATATGATAAACAAAGTATTTCATCTTTTCTCCTCTCGGTTCCAGGAGCTAGTCAGGGTTTTCTGCCAGAAAACTGACTTTTCTCCTGGCTGAGGCTCGAGGGCCCATCAGTGCTGAAACATCGCTGGAATGTTCTGTGCTGCAGACACGAGGGAACAAAAACCTCTCCGGAGGAGGAAACACTAGCCCAAGAGCTACAGGCTTTGTTTCTGTACCTGTCACAGTTATTTATTATTTCAGGCAACTCCTGAATTTATATAGTGCTCCTGAAAAGCGGTGCTGAGCCCTCAGTAAGTGGATGAACAGGCTCTCGACACTTCACTGTTCATTTTGGCCGGCAAACGGAAAGCACTGTGATGGAGCAGAAGGTATAGCATCCGAAATTACCAGGGCATGTAGGAACAGCCAGTGATGCTTTTAACTCCTGCTGGTACAACTCTGAAAGCAGCTGTTTTGGGAGCTGAATAGAAAGGCAGTTTGGTTGCAATTAGTTTTTGTTGACTCTGCCAAAATGCCTTGTCCAAACAAAACCATGTGCGAGTGTGTTCCTGCACACGCAGTGCTCATACACACGTGCGCACGTGCTCGCACACACACACGCATATTCTAGCATAAGCCCACTCTGAAATACAACTCTTCCTCTGATTTTGGGACAGCGCTGTTGCTCCTCAAGTGTTCTGCTTGGGTTTGAATCTCACGGTCCTTCTTTCTCCTGTCAGTGCCTGACCCTCATGAAAGCTCTATCTTCTGATTACTTTTCCCACCAGTAACACAAACGTCAGAAGGGCTGGAAAGAGGTTCAGGCTGGTGCCCTCTGCTCCTGCCGTGCACCCTCTCCTGGCTGTGTTCCCTTGCTCCTTCCTCCTTCTCGCTCTCTGCTTGCTGCTGATTCTTCGGGATAAAGTGACTCAGCAGAGAGTGAGGCTGACTCAGATGAAGCCGTCAGCACTCAGGAAAGGGCTCAGACTTCTTGGAATCTCCGTTTAGTATCCTTGAACTATGCTTAATATGGCCTTGAATCTACTTCTTGGGTTTATGGAAACTGTGTGGCACTAGGCTCGGTGAAGCAGGAGGCTGGGGACAACAGCGGAGTTTCATTGTGGGTCAGATGTGTGTATGCAGGATGGATGTGGACCCTTGCAACTCCTGCACGGCAGGGTTGCCGAGGCCTTGAGACTCACAACTGCACTGGGAAATATCCCAAACGTGCGTCTCCATCTCATCTAGAGATCTTTTTCCATCTTCCCAGCAGTTCCCAGTTACAGGGGGCATTTGTGAGCAGGGGATCAGGCGCAGAAATACTGGTGCCGTGATGCTTCTTGCGAGATTGTGAGGTGCAGGAGGAATCCAGGAATTGCTGAGGGATGAATCCCAAATACGTGCACATTTTCTCACTGTGTTTACTGGCAGCTGTGGATGTGCTGCTCTCCATCAGGGAGGTGTGAGAATACGAGAAACCAGCCCCTCTTCTGAGTAAGACAATTTTGAGATGGGGAATCTTGTTTTCATAAAATTCTCTGAAACTGGCCCCTGCCAAGTGCATCATCGCCAAGAAAACTGTCTACTCGCACATCTTCACGTCTTCTGCTTCTGAATGTGGAACAAGCATCTTAATATAGGGGTTTTGGTCAAAGCCTCTGTGTGTTTGTGCTTAGGGTAGAGAAGCTGATGCTGATTATACCTCACAGTGTTTTTTCATGTTATGTAGCTGCAAAGTAGCAAAAAGAATTATATCTCTCTGTCAGGTGCATATGATGGCACTAATTCATCCTTGAGTGACTCCTTGGTCTCGTGCTGGGTCAGCGCCTGGATTTTGGCTCTCCAATTCAGCCTTGCTCCAAACACATAACCGGGATAGAAGTTGTTCATTTAACTTGCTGTCCTGCAGCTAGATGAGTACTTTGTCCACATCCTAATTCCCCATGGTAGGTCCTAACTCCCTTCAGGCCTTCTGCCACACACGGGAATGTGCCTGCTGCTGGCTCTGGCTGGGGGGGACAGCCACAGACGGTGCTGTCGGCTCATCGCTGGATTTCTTCTGATCGTGCAAGCGATGGGCAGCGTTGAGGAGAAATGCAGCTATGGGCACGCTGTGCTGTGGTTTATTTTGGAGGAAGCTGTTACAAGCAGCAAAGTGGTTTCTTCTCTGCCTTAATCTCAGTGGATAATAATTAGGTCTGGGGAGTTGCTTCCTGGGAAATATGGTTAGCTCTAACGCACTGATCTCCGACACACGGGCTGCAACCCTCTCCCCTCGAGGGCTGGTGTGTACAGCATGAGGTGCACGTCACCAGAGCTACAGGGCCCACTCTGCGGGAAAGCAACAGTCTGTTGTACGACAGAAGCAGCTGTGTGGTTAAGGAAGGAGAGCTATTTTCTCGGAATAATGTCACATTAAATAACCCTTCCCTTTCAAAAAAATTTAATTATAACAGAAAACTAAAGTAGAAAAGTCAAAGGGAGTGAGAAAAACCTCTAGAAGATATTTTGTGTGGGTTGGGCTTTGCGAATTTAAGCTGAAACGGGGCCAAGGTGGGAAATCCAAAAAAACTCAGACTGAAAAAACCCTGGAATTTATTAATCAAAGCCATTTTTTTCAGGAAAAACATTAAGCTGTATTCAATAAGAGCCTTTCTGTAAGCCAAAAGTGTGAAATGAACCCTGCGATGCTATTTGAAGCATGTAGGTGGCATGCGTAGACACTTCTATTTACCTTTCTACTCTAGTGGGTTTATAAAACAATTAAGAGGTATGCTAGAGATAATGAGATGAAACACGGTCAATGGATAAGAAGGTTGAAATTGGTTTTTCTAAAAAAAAGGAAAGGAAAGAGATGTAAGCAAAGGAATGGGTCCCTGTTGAAAACTGATGGAAGCTCCATCATTTGGATCATTTGAAACCAGGCTGCACACTTTGCTAAAAAATATGCTAAGGGAAACAGCTGTAGGTTTCTTCCCCAGGGAGGGGAAAGACAACCTAATATATCTTCCTAATTTCATTTCAAATTTCTATGCTTCAAATCATGTAGACAAACCTTGAAATACAACCTACAGTCTGCTAATTCCTTCCTTGCTTCCTGTCTAGAGAGAGATGTTGAGTGGAAGGCAATCGCCCAACATTTTTGACTATTATTTTTAGCCTGGTTTCCGAAGGAAATGAAGCTTATGTGAACAGAGTGTCACCGACTCTGCCTGCCAGTCCCTTCTCGTTCCTCTTCCCCCAGGAAGTTCTTGGCCAAATTTCAGCAAACCTTAGGATAGGGCTGGGGACTACAAAGATGTTATGGTTCTCCAAGGGTAGGGGAAGCTGCAGGGAGAAGGATGTGCGTGCAGCAGCATTAGACAGAGACTGCATTGGAGGTTAACCTGGATTTGGCATGCGGAAGCTCGCCGTGAGCTCAGCCCAGGGCCACTGGTGACCTTCTGGCAAGGCAGGTCCATAGGTTAGCTCCAGTGTCAGCAGCCATGGGGCTGCGCTGGGACCATTTGGCCACAGTAACTGGAGCAGCAGCTTCTTGCTGGCCGCAGCCCTGCAACGGGATGCTTTCCTTCCCGTTCGTATTGTCTCTGGGGAGTGCCGGCGGGAACTGCTGATAACGGGGCTCTGCCATGCGGCCTTCGGGCCAGAAAGCAGACCTTCGTGGTTCTCACAGGAGGGCTTTTTCCCCTAACTCCTCCTTTGAAGTCCCCTTGCCCCACGCCCGAGGAAGCTGATGTCATCGGAGGATGGGAGGCCGTTGCTGCTCTTGCCCAGTTCCCACCTTAGGAGGAAGGAAATTCCTTGGGGCAGTGCTGTTTATCTGTTGGCCCCCAGAGAGCCGGTCCGAGAAATGATGTGGCTTTCTAAAAGCCATGGATTTTAGATCCCCCACCGTGCCTCCCCGTGCTTGCTGAGCTTTCATTGTGCGGGTGGCTGCTCCTTGATTGCGATGGCAGAAAGCCGAAGCCTGGAGCCTTAATTACTTTTACACCTTGTTTGTGGAATTCGCTCTGCAGAAACACAAAGCCTGGTGCAAGCTAGGTTCTGTGGGTTGATTAAGGAAGAAAAGCCCAACAAACAACCTCCCTTGGGATTAGTGAGGGCAAGGAGCCAATGCAGCTCCGTAAGAAGGAAAAGGTGGGACTTGCAGCTCCAGAGGATGCGAAGGAAGGGGCCCTGGCCTCAGCCTTGAAGCCCTGTTAAACAGAGTGCTGAAATCGCCGGTTGCGTTGAGGTGCAGTGGTCAGAGCAGGGGGACGGGGAGGGTCTCAGACCGTCCTACCTGAGGTTACTCACAGGTTACTTAAACGAGGCTGCGGAAGAGGAATGCGTCTTGCCCCAGGAGGAGCCCATCCGCAGGGAGTGGTGGTACATACCTGGCATGGGTCGTTCAGATTAACCTTCCCTGAAAGGGGTTCAGGCTCTGGCTGTGCTGCAGTGGAAGCACAGCCTGTGTGAGTACGTTATGCTCGCGTTAGGCAAGGATTAGGCTCGGTAGCAGTGGGAGGGTAAGGTGGATCACACAGCCTGAATATGTCCAGTGTACCTTGTCCGCAGCCTCCAGGTGAAACCAGAGACACCCTGTTTTGATTCTAGGTTTAAGGAGACACATCAGCCATCACATCCCCGGCGCGTGGTGTAGCCGTGACCTTGGGTAGCCATCTCTCAACCTTCTGTGCCCACAACGGCCAGGACCTTGAGGTCCGACTATAACCCTCCCCATGAAGGAGAAGCTTGCCTGCGTGTTATCTTGGGGAAGTTTGCCTGCATGTTATCCCCTGGCTGGGGATCCTTTCCGGCAACAAACTCACTGTACAGCCGAGAGCGCACGTGCCAGGCAGGAATGTGCTGTCTGATGGGCCAGCCTCTGGCTCAGAGCATCCAGAGCTTCCCCCTCACTGCACTGTGTCTCAAGGTACTGAATCATCTGACCCTTCTTTCAGCCTTCCTGTATTCCAGGTACAAATTTCAGAGAATTCAGCATTAGGTCTCTCCAGCAGGAGGAATGTGCTGACACACAGATATAGCTGGACTGGCAACCTACGCTGGAAACACAGTTATTCGAGCCAAGAGGTTTCTTTTGCTGGTGTAGTTTATCAGAGCTACCTAAACAAAATCAGCTATACTAGACAAAGAAATCCCTCCTTTTGTAGCACTGCATTCACACCAGGGCTTTTTGTTGGCGTAGCTTGCTTGTAGCGATGATGTATTTGTTTTTTCACACTCCTAGCTGACATAATTACGCTTGCAAAACTTCCTTGTGTAGACTAACCCTAGCAGAAAAGGGGTCAGCTTGCTTCAGGAGCGCTTCCATGCACCACTGGGAATTGCTGTTGTCTTGAGGTAGTACATTACATGTGTTTTCCACCATTGTAAAGAATTTCCCACAGCGCAGAGAGAAAAGCAATCCTAAAAGCTCTGTTTTGTCTTGTCATTTTTGTTGATCCATTATACCTCTGTGCGTGCAGACCTTCTTCACAAAATGCCATAGCATAGAGATTTGGGAGTTGGTGGAAGAAGTATGTGGAATTTAACTGCAGTTATTCAGGTGAATGAAGAAATGTGGCAAGAGAAAACTGTAACCCAGTGATTGTGCTTGTTTCAGTCTATTAATTGGATATGCCACGTGAAAAAATCAGGACCAATTTCCTGTTCTAAGGAGCGTTGAATCAACGTGCTTAAATGCCACACTGCCGTTCATCCTGAGCAGGCTGTACGAGTAAGGGTTGTTAGTCCTTTCGCTGAAGAGCAGACACTGCTGAAGAGAAGTGGGGCAGTGGCTGGCGGAGACATGCTCACACAGCAAGGGAAGAACAGCCACGTCTGGGACTGGTGTGACTGGGAAAGGGGTTGCCAGTTTGAGTGAGGGGCAAAAAGTATACTGCAGGAGGAAGCCGTTAATGGTGACATGCCGACATGATCCTAGGTGTCTGGGACTAGTGTGACTGGGAAAGTGGTTGCCACTTTGAGTGAGGGGCAAAAAGTACTGCAGGAGGAAGCTGTTATTGGTGACATGCCGACATGATCCTAGGGTGAAAAGCCAGCATATGAACTGCAGTGTTTCTGGTCTGCGGATGACGAGAGTGTCCTTGAAAGGCATCGTTAAGTCACTCTGCCCATAAGCTGGACCCTTGGTTGGATGGCCTTTACCCAGTTGCATGACTTGAGATGAGGATCTGGCCAGTGAGGATTGTTGGCTCCAGTCAGAACCCTCCAACCTTTGCCCAGGTCATCATTCCCATCCCTTCATTCCTCCTTTCCTTCTGTGTGACCAAGCAGCCCAGTGAAGGCCACCAGCGAGGGCTCTGAGGACTACCGCTGGCACTCCGTGGCAAGCAGCGTCAAGCCTAGGAGCTGTTGCCTGGCTTTGAGGCTGAGTGGTCAGCCTTTGTATACTGAGATAGACAGATTATTTAGATAACGTGCTACTGGATGGAAAAAGTTTATCTCCCCCTCCGCAGACATAGTTTCAGACTAACTGAATTATGCTCAGCATGGGTATTTAGGCTCGGTTCTGCAATATAGCATTGCACCCTGAGGAACGGTGCCTCCCAGTTTGTTGTGATATTAATCTTGGAAGCAAAGCAAAATCCTCTACGAAAGATCAATTTAGTGCATCTCCTTTGTCTTGGCAGAAGACAGATTGGAGCTGCAACATCTGTTTTTCTGAAGGGATAGTACTTTTCCACTCTTGGTTTTCTCTGGCAGCTGCGCGCCGCCTGAAAGGCTGAAGTCAAGTACTTGTCAGTGGTACCTCTGACACGGAGCAGGATAATGGGCCTTAGAGATGAGCTTAATGTTTCAAAGCACCAGGCAGATTTTAATTATCTTGGCCATTATTGCCCTTAGCCCACCAAAGAGTGTGGATAAACCATGGGGAGAAATATCAAGTCATGCGAGCACTTTCATTTCGCAGAAAAGAAGCATTGTTAGAAGTAGGGGCTGAAAGAAGAATCCCAAAAAATTCGAATGGGAAATGAAACTTGAATGCTCAGTAGGGATGGGAATTAATCACAGGGGGAAAAATACTAAGGGAAGTCCTGGCTTTCCTCCACCTCTTGATGTTTCAGATGAAGATAAGTTGTTCATCTGTAAGAGATGGAGAGATATATATTGGTCAAACATAAGCAATTGGCCTCGATTCAGGCACAACTGAGTGAAATTAAAGGTTTTTTTGATATAGAGAAGCCAGGCCAGACTCTTCTTTGTAGAGCTTTAAGCTCTATAAATCCATGATGTTAACTATTTTCCCTACTTTATCTAAGGAAAAACCCAAACTGGCAGGTGATACAAGTTGCCCAAGGCCATATAAGAAATTAATGGCAGCATCAGGAATATAACTCAAGATTTCCTGGCTTTCTGCCCGGTTCTCTTGTTGTGCAGCCCTGCGAGATGATGATGCTTCAGGGAAGAGGCTGAACCACTCACTGTCCTCTCCTCCTCCCTGCAGCAGGCTACCAGGCCCCTGCTCAGGCAGCCTGCAGCCCTTGCTTGGTGCTGCCACCGTCACCCAGCACCTGGACACAGATTTTCCACCAGCATTTGGGCACTGCGACTGCTTGTGCAGCAGCCTTGGCTCTGACGGCTGGAGCGGGGACCTCCGACTCTTCTTCGTGGCATAGGCAGACCTTCTCCTCCCCGCGGGGTCACTGCCCAGCATCCCTGGGGCACTCCTACGTTTGCCTGCAGGAATTGCAGGAACAGGCAGAGGTCACAGCCAGGATGAGGGGCTGCTGCTGGGGAAAGAGAAAGGGTGAAGGAAGGTCTCTCCGTGCAGGTTCAGCTGTGGTCAGACTGGAGTCATGATGCAAAAAAGGAGGAAGGGGCTGAGAGCGGCAGGGTAAGAGTCCTGACCCTGTGTCAGCAAATCGGTTGAGTGTATCCTTAAAAAAAAAGTTAAACACACTCTTTATGCTACACAGGGGGTAAGGGCTTAGCTGAACCAAGGCTTGCGTAAATGGAGGGCTGTCCATCATTAAAGACACTATTTTTAACAAGTCACCTATAGTAGAGTAGATAAGATCAGCTATTTCCTCAGTATATCTACAAATAAAATATTTTTTTCCAAGAGAAATAAAATTTCAAACATAAGAAAAACTCCACCAGGAAACAGTGTATCAGGAAATTAGACAGACAGGGTATTTTTGTGCTTGTGAGCTGATTTGACCCATTAATAGCAATTTGCCAGCCCAACTGCATCTGGGTGCTGTCAGGCCTGATGGCTCTCGTGCGGTGACGGTGCTGCCAGAAAGGCGCATACGTGGGATGAGTGGGGCGGTCTGGACCCCATCACAGACCAGCACAAGGATAAGCTGTGCCCAAGGTTTGAGCTTCAGTTCAGCGCGGCCACCTGCTTTAGCTGCTGTGTGGGCTGGGAAGTGACTACCATGTTTTAATCCTGGGGTGGAAACATGTCAGCAGTAAGTGATGTCACTGTTGACTGGGGTTTTTCTCTAGGGTATCTGATACACTGCCAGCCCCGCAAACATTCAGCTCTCTTTATACTACCTAAAAGCTTATGGGCAGAAGCTCGTGTCTTTTAACAGAAATTATTCATGCATATGCGAATGAGGCCTTACCTTAATATATTACCTTTGGATTTCTGAGGTTGAAAGTAACCTAAGATGTTATCGGATGGATCTCATCTCCTGTGTTGTGCTGGGACTGTACTCCTACAAAGAAGGCAGCTTTTCTGTCCTGCTGGGGTAAGAGCCAATCCCAAATCCAAACAGGAATTTATATCTTTTTAAAATGGTTATATCAAGTCAGGAACCTTTGAATAGGGTCCTTCAAAGGTTTCTTTCAAGCGCTTTCTTTGAAATGCAATTCTCCCCTTCCCTTTTTCCTTGAAGTTTCTGTTCCAAGGTGGCTCTAATCTTCAGCAGCTGATAAGAGCAGTCAGAGGGGAATTGCTGGAGGGGATGTCCCCCACACAGGCACCTGTGAGAGCTGCAGGTGTGACAACCCCGAGTCCCACTGGGGCTGGAAACTCCTCATCTGCCCTGGCATGAAGGGGAGAAAAAAGGGCTGCAGCTCTTAACTGGGTAAGGCAGGAGGGTCCTGGTGCTCTCTCCTGCTCACTCATCCCTATTGTCTGCCCCAAAACACTCAAATTCCTGGTGGAGGTTCGCAGATGGTGACATTTTAGTAAACGATAGCTGAGGGTCTTTTTATTCTTTATAGAATTCTTTAGGTGTGGAAGGAGGTCTCCTTCCTGAATGATGGGGAAGGTGAGGAGAGGTATTGGACACTAATGGGGAGTGGTGGAGAGGCTCAGCATGGCAAACTGGGCAGGAGGGAGTGCAGATGGGGGACAGGAGGTCAGAAAGAGCCTGCTCGAACATGACCCTAATCATAGAATCATAGAATGGTTTGTGTTGGAAGGGACCTTATGCATTTAATGACTTCTGCCTAACCCATTGCCTAACTGCTAAGAGAAACTAGACCTGTGGAAGTGGAGGATTACTGATTCGTTGGGTTAATCTTGCAGATCCATGGAGTTGTGTTGTGTCTCCATGGCGGGGCTGAGCTGCAGTGTCCCAGACTGGAAGAGGGCAGCATATCCTCACTGGTCAGGAAATGCTGTCTTGGGCTGGAAGCTGCAAAATAAAATCACACAAAGAAGCTATTGAAAACCCCTGTTTCTCAATCCTTTTGGAGAAAAAGCGACAGCTTTCTGTAAGCCAGTTATTCAGCAAGAGGGTGGTCAGGCTTTTTTTTTTATTTTGCTTTTATAATTTAAAAATCAGGTGGAAAAGGCCAAATGAGATACTGCCTGAAACTGCTGCAGTGAAAAAGGAGAGATGGTTGCTTGTGGGGTGCTGTGTTACCCCTGCAGCCTCTGTCAACTCATTTTTCTTCTCCCTCCCATCCCCACATGTAATAACAAACCGTGCTCAAAGGGGAAGGTATAAAATCCTGCTATAAAATAGTGAAATAAACACGACACTGTGACATGGATATGGTGAAATTCTGGCAGACGCGGAGTGAGGAGGGCTGCCCATCTGTGAACCTCCCCAGCCGTCTAGGAGGAATGGTACCGTGGAAGTCCCTGGCTACCCAAGGACCACAGCATGGCGATCCGAAACCTTCAGTGCTGGGGCATCGCTTTCCTAGCAGTCTCCTGCATCCATAGCCTGTAAAAAATGGTGGCAGGGATTCTTCCCTGCAGCTGGATGGCGTTGTGCTATGAGGGCTCCAGCACCCTGGTGCAGCCCGTTGTGTCCATCACTGTCTTCTGCTCCCATCAATGCTCTGAGAGACAGCGCTCTGAGCCACAGCAGTAATAGATTCTGGGTTAGAACCCCTCCATCGTTCTCTCATGGAAGTTCCCTGGCTTGAATTCCCCATGTTTTCACTGATGTGAGGTGGGGGGAGGCCTCCAAGAAGAGTCCAAAGAGACACAGCAGAAACCCACAGCTTGGGTCCAGGTAGGGCATGGGAAGCTCTGAAATGGGCCCTGCTGCTGGAAAACTCCCAGCTTGGAGCTATCACCTTTCCACTTGGAAAACTATTCATTCAAGCAATAAATTAATGGACGTGACAGAAAGGATTGTCAGTGCTGGCAATGAAATATAAATGGAAATATAAGTGGCATCAGCTGGGCAAGGGCAAACATCCAAATCTAGACGTGAACTTTTCAGGTTCATGAAAGATGCTTTACTCCAGTTGCATCTGAAAAATAAAACAAGCACTGGCTCATCTAGAAGGATGATGCTCACTTCATCTGCAAGCAAATGCTTCCTAAGGAAAAAGTGGATTTTGCCACATCAGGAAAGGGAAAATACCCTCCGATTATGGATATCCTCAGAGGGATGCTGTGAGTGCTTGCACTTTTCCTTGTGGCCCAGGGAACAGCTCTGGCTGGTAGCCACAGAACCAGGCGTGCCAGGCAAGGGGAGTGGGGCATCGCCTGGGCGGCAAACTGCTGTGGACAGCGCAGGAGAGGGAGGTTGGGGGGTACCTGCAGCCAGCCCTACTGCATCCTGCCAAAGGGACCCCTCCTGTCTCAGGGAGCAGGTTGCTGAAATCACACGGCTTCAGTGGTGAAAAATAAAGGAAGAATGACAGAGGTCATGTGTCAGTTTTATGTTGATGCTGTTGCTCTAAGTTGGATTTCCATTTGTTGATAGTTTATAAATTAAACCAGTCTTTTGCTAATTTTTCTCAAACCAGGATTTGCCAAACTGCTTGAAAAATGGCATGAACTTGTCTGATCTTGATTGTTTCTGTGTGAATCCGCTGGAGCTCTTGTTTGCTTGTTGGATTCTGGAGACAAAAGGAGTGGCTTTGAGCGTGGGGAAGTCACATTTCCCATTCTTGGGTGCTGCTTAAGCTTGAAATGAATTGTATTATTTTATGCCAAAATAGCTTATTATCCTTTACCCATCCCAAGTCACACTTCCCAGGTCTTGACGGAACAACCAGACATGTCATGGGCCAAATAAGGGTCAAGGCATTACCTTTTCTTTCAAACAACTTTGCCTCGACCCTGTTGTATTCAGTGTTTTCCTTTACTGCTCCTGAAGCTGAAACACATTCCAGATGTGATTTGCAAGGGCTCCTGCAAGGTCACAGCCAAGTCAAGGTGCTCTGAGTGGCCTGTGGTGACCACAGGGTGTCCTAGGGTGGGTGGCCCTGCTGCCGGCCTGGGCCATCGCTGCAGATAAACCCTGACTTCGCCTTCACTGAAAGGGGCTTCTCCACCTTCTTGGGAGAGAGGAACAGGGGGGTTTGCAGGCGTCTCTGCCATCCCCTGGTTCATTTCTTTATGTGTATGCTGAAGGCGGAGGATGGGCCAAAGGTGCCCATCCCTGGGACAGCACAAGAAGGGTAGTTTGTGCCTTGGAGATGGGACAGCAGGCAGGATAAATGAGGTTTGCAGTCCTGAGGGGAAGCATTTACAAACGATAGCAAAGTTCTGGTGTTCTATTCCTGTGAGGCATTTTTTTTCTTAGAGGAATGAAAAAAAGTAAAGAAAGAAATTACTTCCTTGATGATATCATTCACCTCTCAATCCTTTAAGCTCACCAGACCTAAGTAACAACGCTGGTGTCTATTAAAAATAAATGGCTGTTTTTTCTGCTACTGTTCCCTCAGGACAAATTCAGGCTTAAAGCATAAAGACAGCATAAATTCCCTTCTTCAGCGTGAGCATACTAATAGCCTGATTTTCAAAGGTCCAAGTGCAAAGGGGAGTGGGTACCACGGAAAACCCAGCTGCAAATTCCTACTCCTAGAAACAAGCAGATGTCATTTCGGCCGGGCTCCCGGTGTGCACAGAGCTGTCACATCTCTGGCTGTTTGCAGGACTGAAGTTTGATCCATGTTAGCTGCTCAGGCTGCTGGCTGGATAAGCAGAGTCCTCTGCTGCAGGTTGAGGTTTCTAAGACGTGCCCATGCTCATTAGGCAGGGCAGAGATGTGCTGAGCTGGGCAAGTTGTCCTCCTCTTCTCAGGGGACCTGTCAGAGAAACCATTTCTGTAGCTCTGGTGTGTAAACAATGCAACAGGTTTGCAGGAAAACCAAGCACACCTTGGTTAGTTTGGCGTTTAAGATACCTTGAAGGATTTTTTCTTCCAAGAATTTGTCCATTTTCCCCTTGAACCCGTGTAAACTTATTTTTTCCTATGACATCCTGGAACACGGCATCCCACCACTTCCCTACATGTTATGTGCGAAGCTGCCTCTTTGTCTGATTTGCATCTGCCACATGGAATTTCCCTACGCTATCACTGGTTTTGTACTGGAAGTTGGTCATAAGTTTCCAAGTTTTGGGCTAGATAACAAAATCTTGGATGAATTCTGCACGCTTAAGTCATAGCTGGAGTTTTTTTCTGATCACCATCAGCTTGGTGGGCTGAATATGAATCCATGAGTAACTTCTGTGACCTAGCAGCCCTCCTTCACCCCAGTACAGTTTTAATTTCTTTAGTCTCACAGCGATCTCCAGCTGAAAAAACCTACAGCCCAAGAAGTAGTTCTGGTTATTCTGAGAAACCCACCTCCAGAGTCCAAGGTCAGGAGAACATTTTACCACAGCCAGGGACTGCAGACACATCCTATCCACATATCTGGCCAGCCTAATCTGTTTTTTCTCTTTGACCTATGAATCATGTCTTCATTCTCATGAAAACTGCTTTTTTCTTCTGTTTTTCCAAGCCAGTCCTGACTTCGGTGCGTTGAAACGCGACACACAAGTCTAGCAGTGGTAGCGTTGGAGGAGGTTGCCCGGGTGATTCCTCTTGCCACGGTCAGGACCGCGGCCACCAGCGATGTGCTGCACAGCCAAGGACCATGGGCTCCTCCTTGGGAGACTCCTGGGCTTTGTCGGCAGTGAGGCCATACTGGGTTTTAACCTCCTGGGTCTTTTCCATCCCCGTCTCACCTCTCCCTTACCTCCTCAGGACTGCTCCCTGCAGCGCATTTGTGAGTTCGCTGCACAGTTAAGGGTTGAAATGACCCAAGTGATTGGGAGTGGGGAGCTGCTGCGGCCTCTCAGGGGTGAAATATGGCTTTGTGTCTCTAAAGAGGTGAAAGCTGCTCCCCAGCAAGAGCAACGGAAGGAAATGCCCTGTAGCTAAGTTTCATGTCGGTGTACAGTATGAGAACATGTGTAACCCATTACAATAAAGCTCTTGCTGGAAAATGCCTAACCTATGCACTGTAAAACCTAATTAAGGGATTCCTTAAAAAACAAAGTTACCAACCAGTATCAAGGAGTGGATAATGAGAGGCTGCTTTGTGTAATCCAACCCTTTATCTTTAGGCCTTCGGGGTGTCCATGGCCAGGGTCTGTCCCCTTCTTGCTGAGGACTTTATTGTAACAGTGGGCCCCTCCGGCGTAAGAACAACTCAACCACCTCTTGTAAAACTGACTGGCTCCACTGGGGTTTCCTAATGGATACAGCTGCCAGTTGCTCGGACAGATCAGCTCACTATGACCCTGGGGATGGGGTTTCTGCAGGCGGTGGTGGGATGGTGTGCAGGAGTCTGTGTCCAGCCAAGGCAGCGCCCAGCATACAGGTGACATACCCAGGCTTGGAGGGGGGTGGAGATAGCATCACTTCCCAAGGGATTTTCCCACAAGCTGGGAAGAGGACAGGCAGAAATCAGAATTTCTGGAGCTTGCCCTTCTCTGAGACCTCCCAAGACCAGAGCCTGCTTCCTGCTACTTTGCCAGCTGACATTAGCTTCGCTAGCGTGGGTGGAAAGGATGCAAGTCCCTTCCTCAACACATTCAAGGGAGGAGCTCCCAGGGGACATCAGCTCTCAGGATCACACTGGAATGGCCCTGAGCAGATTCCCAGTTTAGCAGGCAGTAGTTGTGCAGACCCCTGCCATTACAGAGCACATGCACGATCCCTGCAGTCATGCAGAAGCTGGTGTTCACAGTAACTACGCTTCTCCCAGCAAGCAAACCAAATTAACTCTCCCCTGCTGATGCATGGGTGCTCAGTGTCATCAAGTGTGCACTTATTTTGGTCTTTTTTTTTTCACTGGGGCCAGTCCCAGTGCAATAACCACCTGATTCCCATGTGCCCTCGTGGACAGACTCCGTCCAGGCAGCTCCCAGCTCCTCACCTTGTCCCTCTGTGCTGCTCTTCAGAGCCACCGAGGAACTCCCTTCCTCCTTCACAAACCAGACAAAGCCACCTAGAGGAATCTGGGTTTCTGGTACATGATCTAACACATCCTCAAGCCCCATCTGAAGTAGGCAGGTGAAGTCTACTGAGCTGGAACCTGCTTGGGCTTTATATCATAGAATCACAGAGTGGTTTGGGTTGGAAAGGACCTTAAAGACCATCCAGTTCCAACCCCCCTGCCATGGGCCGGGACACCCTCCCCCAGCCTAGACCAGGTTGCTCCAAGCCTCATCCAGCCTGGCCTTGAACACTTCCAGGGATGAGGATATGCAGAGACTTGTTGCAGGCAGTGAACAAGGACAGAATGCTTCTTGCCAGTAAGCTCACAACATTATGAAAAATGTTTCTCATCGTGGTCATGACTATTAATGGTGAAAACTAGAACCTCCCCCTCCGTATATAGGCAAAGCCTCCAGGAGCAGAGGCTGAGCCCTGTTATCACTGTCTGCATCTCCCCCCTCCAGCCCAGCAGCTGAGCCTGAGAGCTGAGCTGAGTTTACAATATCTGTAATTAGTCATTTTTATGGTGTGCTCATTTGCAGTACTCTAGGTAAGGACCTGTCGGTGTCTCCATTATATACCCTTCTGTTTCCAGGGGTTTATAACCAGGCTATAAAAACACACTCTGGGGCAAAGCTTGCCACATAAATTCTCAGCAGAGAACCTATTTTTGTTTTGGTTTGGTTTTGCTCTGTCATTTATAAATGTGACTTTTAAATGTATGGTAAATAAAGAAAAATTCAGGTGGCTTCTTCAAGCATGTGTTTAACCAGATTTCAGTTTAGCAGATGCATATTGCTAAGGGGATTAATTTCTGTGGCTTTTGGGTAGCCTAAAAATGAGGAGTTTACTGTAATTGAACTGAAAGACTATCTGTAAGCTAGCCTCTGGATTCAGAGCTCTATTCACTGCCCAAGCCGTGCTGGAATTGCTGACTCTGTAACTGCGAGAGGGCAGTTACGTTGCTCTGCGTTCAGCTCTGATAGTGCACACACTGACTTAGATCCAAGGGCTATCTCCAGTGCTCAATTTTTACACCTACACCTCAAGGAAGGGGTAAATTTTACACAAAATTAAGATAGAAAGAGAAGGGTTGGGACATAAATAGAAGAATTTCAGTGGGGATTTTGGGTGAATGAGGGTTTGACCGTGTTAAAGCACCCGCAGGGCTGATCTTCCCTCACTCTTAGTGTGATTGGAAACAAAAGTTCATGTTGATGTTTAAGGTTTCCTGTAAAAAACAGGATATGGCACACTGCTGTTATTCGGTAAGAAATTCAGTGCAAGGAGTTTTATGACATAAAAGCATTGAGCTGTACGCGTCAGGCAACATAAGCAGTTCTCTCACTTGGTGGTAGCACTGCTTTATAAAAAGCTTTCTCTGCTTCCGGCAATTAGAGGTGGATGAGCTGCAGCATCTGGCCGCTTGTCACCAAGCTGGTGGTGTGCTGAAAGTGGCCCTGGCACATCCAGTGACAGGAGAGAAACCTCCGTTTGGGGCAGCTCTCCTGCTACCAGACACTCCTGGAAGGGGAGACACCGAAGGACTAATTGGCTTCAAGGACTCCAGATCAGTTAAGAACATTTTCTGTGTATTCAAGGCCAAGTTTTGCAGCCCTTTAACTACATAAAATATAAAGTACTGATTTATCTCCCTCAAGAGCAGGGGCTACAAAATCTGCTCCTCATCTTCTTTTGATGATTTTGCGGTATGTTTCTCTGATCCTCATTCTGATCCTTCTAATTTCAAAAGCTTTAATCAAAACCTCTTAACAATACACTCACTTACTGGTTTTGCGGCTTACATTTAATTCTGACTGATTTTTTAAAAGGATGGTTGCATTAAGATGCTACGGCTTCTGTTGGAGTGATTCATTAATATATGCCTGAGATGGCACAACCCCACTCAGACTGAGGCTTTGTGTTGACAGACCACTGAAATAATACCCCGTGTGTGACTTCCCAGGGAGTAAATAGAGCTTGAGACCTTAAACCCTTACAGTATCATGCAAACATGCTCACTTAAGGCCTGGAAGCTCATAGGTGTAGCACAGAGCCATGTGTCCAATGGGCTTTTGAACACGGTCAGCGTGTGCCTGCTGACAACTTCACTGTGGTGTTTGGGTTATCGTAGAATCACAGAATGGTTTGGGTTGGGAGGGACCTTAAAGACCATCCAGTTCCAACCCCCCTGCCATGGGCAGGGCCACCTTGAACTAGAGCAGGTTGCTCCAAGCCTCATCCAGCCTGGCCTTAGACACTTCCAGGGATGGGGCATCCACAGCTTCTCTGGGCAACCTGTCCCAGTGCCTCCCCACCCTCTCTGGAAAGAACTTCTTCCTGATATCCAATCTAAACCTCCCCACTTTCAGTTTAACCCCGTTACCCCTTGTCCTGTCACTACAGGCCCTTGCAAAAAGTCCCCCCCAGCTTCCTTGTAGCCCCTGCAGGCACTGGAAGGTGCTATAAGGTCTCCCCGGAGCCTTCTCTTCTCCAGGCTGAACAAGCCCAACTCTCTCAGCCTGTCCCCATAGCAGAGGGGCTCCAGCCCTTGGAGCATCTCCGTGGCCTCCTCTGGACTCGCTCCAACTGGTCTGTATCCTTCTGATGCTGAGGGCTCCACAGCTGGATGCAGCACTCCAGGTGGGGTCTCACCAGAGCAGAGCACAGGGGCAGAATCCCCTCCCTCGACCTGCTGGCCACACTTCTCCTGATGCAGCCCAGGATACGGTTGGCCTTCTGGGCTGAAATCTCATGGCTTTCTTGTGCCCTGCTGTGTTGTCCCTCCAACAGCAGGGTTCCCTTCCCCTGCGCCGAGCCATCGTACCAGTTTGTAGGGGTGTGCAATTAAACCTGGGCGAGCTACTGCCAGATGAATTACAATAATAGGATCTGTTTTTCAGGTTTAATGACGGGATTAGTGAGGGAGAACCGCTTTTGCGGGAACGCTGCCATGTCAGACGGAGGAGAGCGGCTGCATGTGATTGTGTTTCACTGGGCTTTACTGGAGGTGCTTGGCTGGTGTCTCCGAGGGCTGCTCTGCTTGCTGCCCCGAATATCAAAAATGTTGAGTAACTGCCTCATTTGTATTAACTGAAATACTGATCTGATTGCAAAAGTCCGAACAATGCAAAAGATCAACAGTTTATGCAGTTTGAAATCACAGCTTCTTCCTTTCAGCAGGGCTGTGCAGAGTCACAGCATCTTGACAAACACATGAGTCAACTGAGGCTGTATTATCTTTTCAAAACTGACTTTTGGCATTCATTTCTCTAGAATCAAAAATATTACTGATTTCCTCTAAGCTCCTTTCTTAAGCATCTTTGCCAAGAATCATGACTAGCATGGAGAAGAAAGTAGATTAACTCAGGGGAAAAAAAAAAAAAAGTCTTTGTCTTGGTTGATTTAAGTGCAACAATTTGATGACAAAGAAGGGGTTAGCCTGGGTCCAAATAAATGTCACATTTTAACATGAAATTGAAACAGGTGGTAAACAATTTTTAAACGGGATAATAAAAATGGTCATGAAAGTTTATTTTCTTTCAGCCTCATAACGATAGGACGGGAAGTGCAGGAGGGAATTTAGGGACCGGGTGTATGTGACGTAACATCGCTCTGGGTGTAGGTTTCTGCAGGGGCACGTGTGAAATTGCAGGTGCTGCATTGGACGCGTGCTTGGGTGCTGGGGAACCTGCAGGGAGGTGGTAGCGCTCCCCAAACGTGGGTACTGGTGCACGGAGGGGTCGGAAGCAATAAAGTTGTGAAGGGCTAGATTTGTGCAGCTGTGATACGAACAGGTACAGGGCCTTATTTCACTCTTGCATACTAACAGAGCCTGTGGATAGCAGTGGGAGGCCATAAGCTCAAAGCTAAGGTGTGTGTGCCATTCGTTTTCCTGCCTGTCCTACATGGGGAGCCCCATGTGCCGCAGAAGAGCCATCACAGGGTGCACAAAGACACCTTTTCTTCTATTTACAGAACTCTGTGGCGTGGCACACTGATATAAGGAAATATCTGTCACTCACGGCGCAACTGTTGTCTTTACAGCAACACTCAGCTGTGGCCTTTTATCTCAGTTGGCCGGTGCTAGGGCTCCTTACCACTCTTTTGCCAAGCAGAGTGCTATTTAAATCTGTCTCTAGGATCATGAGAGCGGAGGATTAGTTCGTACTAAAGGTTTTCTAATGATTTTGGAGAAGAAAACCTTGAGTTACTCGGGAAAGTTTCATTTTGCCTTTTCTTTCTGCTTCTTGAGCCAGATACTTACAGGTCTCTCAGCACCTTCACACCTGAAAGCCCCTGACATTCCTTCACCAGGGCTGCTTGGGCAAGCAAATAGTGCTGCAAGAGGGCTCCACTCATAAAAAACCTGTAGTGCTCATGAGGAACCGTCTGTTTCTGCCAAATGTAATTTTTTTTAAAAAAAGAAAAAAAGTATTTTCTTTAAAAAAATCTTGTGCTTTGAAGAGAGATCTGAACATTTTTTTACAAGAAGGTTGGAAACTTGAGGTGAGGAGCATTCCCTCGCAGCTGAATGACAAGCAATTTTTGAAAAACATTTCTGAATAGATGTTTTTCTTTTCCAAATGCATTGCTGCTGTAAGTTCACGTGAGAAGGGATTTGGCTGCCTTGGAGTGGGGCAGATTTGGAATCTGTCTTCTCCAGGTGACTACTTTGAAGCCTCTTTAAAATGTAAAATGAGCCAATCTCAGCCCAAATCCCAGAATAATTTTATCCACATCAGAAGAAAGTGATCAAAATCAGTGTTCTTGCTGCCTGTCCCCACAGAAAAGTCCCAGACTAAATGAGCCATGAACTGAGCTCTCTCACCATGCTTCATCCAGCCAAGCATTGCACCATATTTTTTAGGAAAGCACTGGGGAAGTTTGTTCTGGGTATATACAGAGTGCTTGCATCTTCATAGCTGTCCAGCCAGCCCCTTTCAGGGGGCCTGAACTCTCTATATGGACGTAAATAATTCCCTCTTGTACTATACCTAATGCCATGGACCTGAAATATTGAAGGAGCTTTGCACACTGGAAGGAAACAAGAGGATGAAAGAGCACTGAAAAGGCGTTTGTGTAGGATTGTCTCAGGTATTTCTGTCTTCATCACATACATCCATGATTTGTCACTACAAAATTATTCCTCATACCCTTGCTAAAATACTGCTCTGCCTCAGATTCCCTTTTCCCCAAAGGAGTTTTTGTCTCTTTTCAGCCGAATTCCTTGAATTAGTATTCAGATACTGTATCTGCTAACTAAAACAGGCTTGCTTTCTTCTCCATCACTCTTAATGAAGTTCACTCTCAGACGTTTGATAAACCAACCTGCTGCGTTAGTGAAGTTTAAGGAAGCCTGAACTTCCTTGCTAAGCTGGGACAGGGGAAGACAGATTCAAAGGAGCCAGCTGACTGCATTTGGGATCCTCTTTCTTTCTAAAACATGAAATAACCTTCAGCTGGGGCTGCCCTGCTCCACCAATTGGAGCCACTCTAGAAAAACCGTCAACACACACCGGCAGCCTCGAGCTGCACCTCTCCTGGTGCTCAGGTGCACCCAGTCTGGCCATACAACTTAGCCCAATTAGCAGCCCTTGCAGACCAGAGAGCTGGTAGGTGGCTGATGGGAAAGCTTCAGGTGTAATAAAAAATTAGTCTGGGAAAACATCATGCTGGTGCCTGTTGCCATGAAAAAGTTCTTTGGACGTGTTGGGAGCAGCAGTGGGAAGCCTGGCCCTGGCCGTCGGGGCCGGGAGGTGAGAGCTGATGTCCTGTTTTCTTGGTGACAGGGAGGCCGCTCGGGAGAAGTGCTGGGTAGCACCAGGCAGCTGGAATGGCAATCGCGTGCTCCTGGTAGGAGAGAGACAATAAAACTTCCTTGTGTCTCCCAGGCTCCGCAGCTTTCTGATGTCAACAACAGCAGTGGGAGGCTTCAGGCACGTTCCCGGCAGCTGATCATATTTATCAAGTTCATGTTCCTTGCCTTTTTTTTTTTTCCCCCCTTTTTCTTTTTCCTTAAATATCAAGGTCCGGGAGCCACAAGATGGCCATGTTCCAACTCCGGCCCCTTTGAGCATAGAGAAATGTGTACTGAGGGCTGGAGCAGGGACATGCTTTCTCCATGTGAGCCAAAGAACAAACAGCAGAGCCCTCCACGGGGACTGATTGTTGACATGTTTATGATGATGAAGTGGGGTAGAGCTCTCAAAGGGGGATGCTAGAAATGAAGAAGCAAAGTGTGGCACTGCTGAGGGCCTATATAATGCTAAATATTTTAGGAAACTGCAGTTTCTTCCTATTTGTGACCGCTTTGCTGAGCGGTTACAAACGTCCCTTCCCAGCCGTACATCACGAGTTCCCCATTTGGAGCTGTAGCTGTAACAACAACAACAACAACCCGGCAGGCGCCAGGAGTAGAGAGTGATTGGGCTGAAGTTACAGGGACTCTCGCCATAATTTATAGCTCTGCTCCAAAAGTGTGAAAGATATGACGCTATGTGCCTGGAAATCCTACCCAGAGGACAGCTTGCGAACGCTAAGTGGGTATTGGAATACCCTGGCCGACTGGGACTTGCCATTTTGCTTGGGGTCACAGGCAGAAGCACTTCATCTTCCTCTGCCTGTGCACATGTGTGTCTGCGCCGTGGGATGGTCCCTGGATCTGCTGCCCAGGGTCAAACCTCCCACTTGGCCTTTGAAGGATGAGGGAGCTGGGTTAAATTCTCCCTTGTGGTCATGCGCATTCTTCTGTCTGCAGCAGCCCTGACGGGCTGCTCTGCCTGGCTAGCTCTGTGGGCCACCCTTCCCCTGGGACCAAGCTGCTGCAGAGCACATGGTTCTGGGGGGAGTATCCGCACACATTGCGCTGCCCGGCACCAGGGCCCTCAGTCCTGGCTCCTCGTTGCAGAGCTAATTGGGCTCGGGGTGCTTCCTTCCATCTCCATCTTCCACCATGCGAAGTCTCTACATGAAATTCCTGCAGGGCAACAGCAGATCTCCTTGATTTTCAGTTCTGCCTTTTGGACTGTGACATAGGGATCAGCACAGCATCAGCCAGGGATGGTGAACCTGTCTGTAGCCAGGTCTGGCCAGAGGTGGTCGGATGAGACAGTGTCCAAGGTGTGATGTCTGTAAGAGTTCTGGCTTGGTCTTGGTCAACTCAGAAGGTGAGAAGGGGAACATTTGGATCTATTTGCTCTTGTTTGTGTAGACATGAGTTTAGAAAGGGAAGGAACTTCTCCAAGAAACTCCAGTTGCTTCTGTTGGGTTACCCACAAGCCGAGCAGCTGTAACCAATGTGTAAGCGCTGACCCTCCACCTGCTCAGCGCTGCAATAGCTGCTCGAAAGCAAACCAGAAATGCATGTTCACAGGCTGTGCTTTGCAGGATCCCTGGAGCTGTTACCTTTCATGAATCACGCTTGCTGCCTCGGAACACACCTTGTCTGCGGGCAGAACAGCTTTCACCCTGAAGGAAAAAAAAAAAAGAAAACATCTTTTTCAGACAATATTTCAGTGTCTTAACCTGCTGTGGGTTTCCCTCTGGGCCTCTTGAATGTACGAGGTGGGAGCTGATGGCTTTGCCTCAGTCTGAATTCTGCTGCTACTGTGCCGGGGGTTATGTGTCCCTTGCTGGGATAATAAGCTTTGGGCAGATACTTTTGCTCCAAAAGATAGTTGTGGGTTGGGGTATTTTTTTTTTTCTACAGAAAAGATGTTTCTGGGCTTTTTCTCCTTGGTAGAAAATTTATCTTCTTGACAATTAAATAGAATTGTGTGTGGGAAAGGGATTGCTGGGGGAGGTGGTGGTGTCTCTCAAACTAACTGCTACAGGAGGGCTTGTCGTTTTGGTGCATCACGCGTGATGCATTTTCATAGAATGATGGCTTTTCCCCAGAAAACTGTGGCATTTTGTCCTTATTGTAGTGTGGTAGCACCTCTATTTCTGTACCTGTCTTTTGGTCCATCGATGTGTTATTCTACATTGACAAGAGCATGCCTGCCTTGCTGGAAGCCAATGTGTTTGCATGACCACTTCCTATCTACCAGCTTCTGGCCCCGCTGCAGGGCTCCTGGTTTTCCCATCTCTGGCTTCGTTTGTCTCGTGAATATTCCTGAGTTATATAGCGACTCAAGGCTCAGCCTCGTGTGCCAGCACCCTCTGATACCAGCAACCATCACACTCTGGCATTCCAGTCCAGCTCTTTACAGACTCGTGCATGGGAAGCACTGCCTGAAAGGCCATAACAAACTCACTGGTTTCTTTTCCTCCTTTCCAGTGCTTTTCGCAGCATCTCCAGCTTTATTATCCTCTGCGAGCTGTAGCATTTCTCCTAGATCTTTTATGTAGATGTTAGGGGATTTAGACCTGGATTATTTCAATGATTCCTTCACCTTTTAAGAAATACAACTGCTGAGAACTCTGCACCCTCTGTTTATAGTCCTGTCAAGATCAAATCCTCACACACCTGCCTGTATGAATGAATTTTTCAGCTGTATTTCCACGCTGTTGAAGGCCCTCTCTGAGTCCCAGAGGTATGCAAGTGTCATTTGCCACATGCCCAGCATCTCGCAGGAAGGGTGGAAAAGGGTGTTCTGGCATTTCCATATATCAGGCCAGGAGTCTGTAAATCCAGAAGGGGGGGGTGCAGGATGCCTGTCTGGCTTTGTTTCCTCCAAACCTGCTGTTGCTGGTGGCTCCATCCGTGCTACTCTCTGCGTGTTTTACATTTCAGACCTGATTTGCTAGGAGAAAGTCACCGAACAGAAAATCTGACAAACAAACCGCAGAGAACATCTGATCTGATCAGTAAATACGTAAGCCTGTTAGTGAATGTAGGCACAGCAAGGGCTAGCATTAATGGAGAACATATTTGTTATTAAATCCCATCCACATCAGCCAATCTGAAACAGATGTGCATGGCAGTGATATTAATAAACGGGCAAACTCCAGGGATTCTGAAGGTACTGCTGCATGGCGGGGGGAGAAGGGACAAAGACGCACCTTTGCTATCACGTGAGTTTTCTAAGGAAGGACTGTATTTTTACACTGTACCTTGCTTTGCATTCCTTGTTGGGACTGAACACTGCAGTGTGCGGAATATGGAGAGAGGGATGCTGGATTAGAGTGAGGATGGCTGCCTTTGGGAAGGAAAGGATGATGACTGTCAATAGAGTTGGGCTGAAAGGAAACCAGGTTCTCTGCCTCTCTGTCTGACTGCAGCTGGGCTGTGATGGAGTGGTGCCACACAGTCCCGCCATGTCCAGGAGGGCGAAAGGCTACAGCGTGCCTAGTAAAGATGGAGTTGTAGGGATTTAAGAGGTTTTGCTTGGGTCTAAAAAGGTTTTCGGAGCAATTTTGTTCTGTCAAATTTGACAAGGTTTTTTACAGATTTCCAGTCCTTTTTTCAAAGCAGAAGACCTTTGCGAGACAAGCTTGCTAGCAGATTTTTTTTTTTGTATTGCAAGCCCCTGTATTCTCCCTAACCGTCTTCACTGTAACAGCTGAACCTTTTTTTGGCTGATGGCTAAAAAAAAATGTCTAGCAAAAAAATTCAGCCCAAGGCAGACACTTGGCATGAAAAATTGCAGCCCAAGTGGTTCAAGTTTAATAAAGTTATTAGCAATTGAAAACAGGGTTTTATAATTGGAAATGTTTGGCAAGCTTAATAATAGGTTGTGCTACCAGCCCTGCCTCTTAGATGTGTGTGTGTACAGGGATGTGCGTACACCCGACACAAAGGCGTGCGTTTGTGTTAAGGTGGTTCTGACTGGAAGTGTGGACAAATGCCATGGCACACCGACATATGCACTTCCAAGGCACCACTTTTTATTCACCCCTTTCTTCTCAACCTTCATTCTTTGAGTTTTGGTCATCCTTCCTCCTCCAATTGTAATTAAAACCAGACAGTAGATGCTTCTTGTCCTCACTGGAACAAAACACTGACTCTTCTCATGCTCTGATAATTACTGTTAAGAGGAGAATTCACAATGGCTTTGAGGTGGTACAAAGCCAACTTCCAGGGTGCTGGGAAAGGAGCATACATGCTTCCTACCTCTACTTTCTTCTTGCACATTGCAGTGGGAATGGGGTTGTCTTGTTTTCAGTCTCTGTGCATGTGCTGGTGGCCCTTTGCATGACTGCATCTCATCGGGTGGAGATGGGTGCATTTTGGGGGGCTCACCTGACTGGGTGGCACCTACCTGGGCTAAGAAGTGTTCTTGCTGGGCTGGATCGGTCAGCCCGTCCGCTGCTGCCTTCGTGAGGGCTCTCTGCGGGGTTTGCTGCTGCTCCATCAAGCATCCCAATAAAGTTTAAACTCTCGATTACCACAAGCCCCACTGCAGCCAGGAAATGACGTCAAGTTGAGTCATCATGTTGTTTGAATTACACCAATCTGAAAATACATGAAAGCCACAGGGAGACAGCATTTTCCCTTCTATATAAAATGGGGTTATGACCATATTAAAAAATGCACCAAAACCTACCAGTCTTTAACTGGAGATGGTAGAACAGAGGGCTTAAGTGATGCCGCAAAAGGCGAGCATGAAAGTAATTACAGGAAACAAGGGCCTGCTCTTTCTTCTGCTCGGCCTCATTATAGCCCTTGCTCCTGTCCCCTCTACATCTCTTCCTCTGCCTTTCATGTTGGAGAGGGGAGAAGAGCAACTTTGCACTGGGGCTGTGAGTGGCAATCCAATGCCATTGGGATTGAGGCAGGGGAGGGAGGCGCAGGTCTTGGCACTGCAAGGCATGAGAAATGCAAGCCAAGGCAGTGGGCTGGACCAGAGACCCTGTTTCTCTTTTGTCATTGTGCATTTGTCACCAGTTCATGTTGGTCTTAATGACCTGCCTAAAGGCTGCATAAGATTTCAAGTCTGAACAGTGGCAGTTTTGGGGGTCTCTGTACCTGGTTTTCAACCCAAATGTGATGTGGTCTCTTGGGACAGGATCTGGGTGAACTGGTGGCTGGGTGTGCCTGGGTGTGGGTGGGGTATTTGGTGTCTCCCAAGGGTGCACTGAATAGCCCCACTCTGTTCAGAAAAACTTTTTGCCTTGACCCAGCCATTTGTGATCACCCACGAAAGGACAGCAAAGCTGGAGTTCAAGTAGCAAAAAAGTGGCTGGAAAGGAGATTATTCTCCAGTCCTCCAGGTGTTTACAAAGAGAAAACGTCACCATTTTACCAAACTCTCTTGAAAGTTGCAGAGCCATTTCTCTGATAGAAAAAAGGAACATTTCCAAAACAGCACAGAGATCTCTGGCACTTTACATCTGGGCAGAACAAACCCTCTTTCCTTCCCCTGGTAGCAGCATGAAGTGATGGAATGAAAGAGAATCCTTCATCCTGCCCTGTGAGACTGTCAGATGCTGGGTCATGCTGCAGGAGACCATCCCTGCCCCGGTGAACTACCAGCCGGGCTGGCTGAGGCCAAGGGGAAGAGGGCTCGATGGTCTTCCTATTGTACTAGCAAAGGGGAAGCCGGGATGTCCTCGTGTTCACGTCTTCTCGCAGGGCCACAAAAGGTGCCTGTGCAAGGCTGGATTTCACCACCCTCAGCGTGCCAGTGAGCCAGGTTCACTGGAGGACAAGCACCGTGTCCTTCCCCAACGCTTTGCTCCTTCTCCCTTGACTTCCAGTTAGATCTCGTTGTTGCTAAATCTGGGCTGACTCATGCTTTCAGATGGTGCCGAAATCCCCCGAGAGCCTTCCTACTTCTTCTTCAGAAGCAGAGCAGCTTGTGCACTGAGACTGGATATTAATCACTTGTTTTTAACTCTGTCCGTGAGGCTCTGATACGCTCACGGCTCTGGATCTATGGCAAGCGAGCCTGACCGAAAACCGGAGTGGAGCCTTCATCCCTTTCAGGCTTCTTGTTTGTTTCGGTGTTATGAATGGTGTTTGCACGCTTTTTAATCATCTCAGCTCAAGGAGTTGGAGCCCTTGGCTGTTAGTGATTTTGATATATTGCTACCATGCTACACACTGAAAGTATTTCTACTTTCTTACCTCCACATATGCATGCAGTCAGGAACAATTACTGATGTCAATCGTGTCTGCTTGCCTGCTTGCTTTTTTTTCCCTGTTGGTTGTGCTGTAAATCATTTTCACATTTACAACATTAAGAAGGCACTCTGAGCAATCATTCTTGTGGTCAACAAACTGTTACTGCTTCTCAAGTGTCATGGGTCACTACTTAATTACTGGATTTCACTCCCAGTTAAAACCATTAATCTTGTCTCCACCACCTTTCTCTGGGCCTCTCAGCCCAGTATGTTTTATGTTAGGCGCATGCAACTCAAAGTGCTAGGTTTTTTTTTTCACAGCAGCAGAGGTTCTGTAGCTGGGATTTCTGGGCTTGATAAGAAAATCATCCAACAGAGACTTTCTTTGGGCTGACTCACTATAAGATGAGCCTTTCTGCAGGGAGCTGGAGTTTGCAAACAGATGCAGAGGTACTGAATGCAGCAAAAACCCCCAAGGTATTAAGGGAGTTCAGTGTTGGTGCTGAGCTTGCACAGAGTGATGCCACCTCATCCGCAGGAATTCCCCAAGCTTCATCCCACCGGAGGATTATTGCTGCCTCCCGGGTGCTCAGCAGCTGCTGCCAGCCGCTGCCTGAGCCCAGGGTGGGTATGAGCACAGCCGGGAAAGGCAGGGTAGCCCGGGAAAGCTGACATTAATTTATGACTCCTGAAGGTTCACTGGGAGTTGAACTCGCCTGTGAAAGATTACACATGCCTTTAAGAGGGTTGGCTTCTGCTCCCACTTACTCTGCCCTCGAGCAGGGTGGAAGCACGCAGCCTGTGTGGATGGCAGGGCAACATCCGACTCCTCCCCATCTGTTCCTTGCATTGATGGGAATTCGTAGGTGTTATATGAGACAGAGAAAGGCTCCCCTGTTGTTTGTTACCTGAAATTGCAACAAAAACATATTTAGAATTATAAGCACCAAAATGAAACATAAGGGCTACAGAATTCTAACAAAGCTTGTTTCATAGGCCACATCCACAGTGCGTTCATACAAAATGCCACGTGAATCACACTTAATTTACTACAGAATATATTTTGCTATTTCAGAAAAAGAAAAAAAAAAAGGGGGGGAAAAGTAAGCCTGCGGAGGACAAGAGCTTTGCTGCCTGTTAGCTGTAAAAGTTCCACAAATGTGGAATCAATTAAAATCATTATTTGTTTATGATGTGAAAGTGATTAGTCTATTCCAAAAACAAAAACATGAAAACTCTAAGCACTGGGACTTTTCAGGAGAATAGCCACTGATTCTTGATTATAATAATTTCTGTAATATGACTCTCTTTCTGCCATATGTGTAATTATCGTAGCACTCAGTTGCCTTAGCCAAAATCGGGGTCCTCTTCCACATTCATCTAGAAAACACATTACCTGCCCTGAGGAGCTTCTAAGCAGGTGAGAGCGGGACGGTCACCCTGGTTTTGCAGGTGGGGCACTGAGGTGAAGAGTCAGCATTGTCTCCCACGCTCACGGTGCAGGGGCTGCACAGCAGCTCGGCCCAGCTCTCACCTGGGCTGGTGAAGTCGGAACCTTGCAGCGCAAAAACGGGGACGCCCATGTGGTCCCAATTACCGACCCAGGGCCTCGGTTTCGCTTCCTGGACTGAATACAGTAACAGGATGCTGGGATATTTCGGCTGTGTTCGCTGCAGGGAATGTTTTTTCTTTAAAAGCAGAAAAAGAGTCTGTCCCTCTAAGATGTCAAATCATGGAAAGATGGGGATTTGGACTTGTTCTGTATATAGAGACCTCCTTTCACGATGCTTCTCACTTCTGATTTTAACATCTTGCTCGTGTTAGGGTACTCCATGGCTTTTGGGGGAGACCTTATGTTTGCTGTCACCTTCCCATGCTGCCACTCACCTGGCTGTTCGGACAGCTTCCTGCACCTGCCTGCAGACACCCAGCCTCAATGTGTTCCCCATGGTTGGCATCTCTCATGAACCGTTTGCAGGGCCTTTTAGAAACCAGGTCTGCAGCACGTCCTCCTTCCCAGCCTTCTCATCCTTTCCATGTGCTGCATGTCCTGCCCCAGAGCTCTCTCACCCCTCTGAAGCACGGGGCATTTCTAACAGACAGAGCACATACAGCTAGTGCCAGGGTTCAGGTGACCGTGTGAATGCCATTGGTGAAGGCTGGTGTCAGTGGGAGGACGTTCTGGCCCTTCGCTGATGGGCTGATGGTCACACCAAGTATCTTTAGGTTTAGCAGCCTGCTTTTGTCTTATTAATCACAGGCAGAGCATGAGGCTGTTCAAAGTTTTCTGACCCATGTACTCACCCTGGGAGGGAAGCCTTTCCTCTCTTGCAGAGGTCTGTTTTGGAGAAGAGACAATTAACAAAACAAGGGGAATGGACATCTGTTTTGGAGAAGAGACAACAAAGCAAAGGTGAAACACTTCATTTTGGGAAATGTTAGTGTTTATATTAGATTGAATACTGAACTGTGGCAAAGTAGGTAGCAGTCAGGCCACTGCTATCTTAGAGAACGAAATCCCACGGATGTTCACTAACTCTGCAAGCTCTGTCCTGGAATTGGTTGAGGGCTGTTTGCCTCTGTGTACATTGTGCAAGGCTGTCACTGAACCTTCTAATTTACAGCCCAAATTTCCGCTCAGCCCATTCATATCCCTAAGCTCCAGTGCTGGCTTTTAGCTTATTCACTCTTCTCCTTTCCTGTCACCGGAGAAATGTGAAGATTGCAGCCAAGGGCTGTCTTTGCTCTCCTTGTCAGCAGCCCATCTTCTTCTGGGTTCTGTTCCTGAAAGCACTTCCCTCTTCTGCCAGAGTCCTTCCTTTCATACGCTGCCCTGTGAACTTACCTTCCTTACGTGGAATTGGACACAACGCTCCAGTACAATAGCGCTATCACTGCCCTCCGTCTGCTGGAAGCGTTATTCAGTGCTCCCAGGTCTTTGCGCTACAGTGAGGTTACAGCGACGTGTTGCCTCACACCTCGCACCACAGATTTCTGTGCATTTTCTGTGACTTCATATCTCATCCAGTTTGTGTTAAACTTCTTGTTCTCCCCTCTGTTTAGTGAATCTCTGAAACTGGGGTCATCGGCAAGTTTCATTAGCACATTTCTTACATTACATGCCGTGGCCATTAATGAGAATATCCAGCAAGATTCTTAAGACCCACTGAAGAGCTCCATGAGTAATTGCCTTTAGTCAAAGAATTTCCTTTCCACATAATGTGTTTCATTTCATACAAATCAACACTTTATGTACTTTTCAGATCTTGTACAAATTCCTATCTTTTCCTGTAAAGAGCCAGTTCCATATGGCCCTGTATGAAATATTTTACTGAAGTCCGGATCAATTGGATTCACTGTATGTCCTCTAGGAAATCTCTAGCAAAGAAGCCAGATGACATGAATATCTGTCTTTGGCAAATCCCAAAGTTGTACTCTATCCCAGTTCCCATATATACTTATGTCTTTAATTATTCTTCCCTTTGACTGCTGTTTTAAAGCCTTGTCTGCCATTAAAAATGGTTAATGGCAGCTGATTTTACCTGCTGTGTTAAAGCAATCTATTTATAATCTTTGCCCAAAAGTGAATCTTGGTGTCCACGATGCTGGTGACACTTTCTGGAGTGGAATTGCAAGCTGGTCAGAGAGCAGGTTACCTGCCTCACTGGATCCTGTCCTCGGTGAGGAGAAACAGCAGGTCTCCAAAGGCATCTAGACATTGCAGGGTCAGGCCCTGGCATTCGGGGTGGGATCTGGGGCCACAGAAAGCATTAGAGAAATTGTTGTCCACCTCGGTGGTTCTCGGTCAAAGCGTGGTGTGATTTTTCCATAGCATGTTCTGCCCAGGTAGGGAAGGGAGGAACTTTATTTCTCCCTTTCCCCACTTGCCCATCATCTGAGATGAAATTGGAGGTGCTTTTTGCATTTTCTCCCTAAATTATTGTTCTTTAAATGGAATTACTGTTGAGTGGTTGTGAAAAGGGGAAATTTATTGTTGTGCTTTTGTGCCTGCTTAGAAATACAAGCTTTGGCTTGTATCTACAACTATATTCATACAAACTCAGGCACATGCACAGGTTTATACAAAACATGTAAAACACCTGCCTGTGTTTGAAGTGAAAGAAATGGGTAGTTTGTCCAGTCTGAAAATACCAACCAAAAGAGAGGAAGGGGGATAATACAGACAAAGACTAAGAAGTCTAAATAAGCTTGTCAGGAAAGGGAATCTGGAAGGTGGAAACCTGATTGCAACAGAAGGGAAATGGGAATGTATATGGCATATGGTAAAGGGGGGATAATTAATAGATACAACAGGAAGATGTGGGCTTGATCTGGGAGAGGGGAGGAGAGGAGAGGAGAGGAAATTAGTGAATTTAGTAAGAGAAGAAAATTCTTCCCAAAGAATCTGGCATGGAAAGAGGCCTGGAACAGATGAGAATCTGGATCTCCAAGTGAAGGAATGTATGAGATGAGTCAAGAGGGAGAGAGAGATTTAAAGAAGAGGAAGATTTACTTCTGTATCACAGATAGGGGAAGAGATAGAAAAAGGAGTTCTTAATACCTTGGAAGATTTCAGGCTGACAGGAAGAAATTTTATTAAAAGGGATCCAAATGTAAAGTGGTTTTTTTTACCTTGCTCCTAGAGAGATCTTTCTTTACTCTTTTTTGCTAGAAGTTTCTATAAAACGGAATGGGTGACTAGTCCTGCTGGTAATGTGGGGCCTGGACACCAGTGCACCTGGGTGGATGTCTCCTTCTTCTCACAGCCAAGGATCTCTCTGCCCTGTTAGCCTTACAAAGGTGTTGATGCTGGCCAGCTACTAACTTCAGGGGAGGCAGAAGGAAGGACATGACACCTAGACTGACTTGACTCTCAAGGCATGCGTGTGACCATCTCCTGGGCACCACCAGGGAGGTGATGAAAGCCTTCATATATAAATGCTTTTATATAGGTTGAATTGTAATAATTTTAGTGTAGACAGTGCTCTAGAAATACTTAACATGGGAAGGAAAGTGGCATTTCTTAAGGATGATGTGAACTGGTGGTTGGAAGCAGTAAAGCTCTGTGCAGAACACTCACATTCAAGTCTGGACCTACTCAAAGAAACCCAAATCCAACCCATGTTGTTGAAGCAGCAGGTTCCTGAGCACCTGAAAAGCAGCTCTTGGATGCCCTCCCCAACCTTTGCCACCTTTATCCTCCATTACAGGTATTACAGATAATCAGTTTTCCTGCACAGCGCTGTGCACATCGATTACCCAGTTTTCTAACGCATACAGGATGTAATTAAATTGCACCAGATCCATATAACGTAGAACATTTCATATCGGGGTACAAGATGCTATCAGGGTACAGTGCTGCTTACTGTATAGCCTCTGTGTGAGGTTTTTGTGCCCCTTATGCAGCCAAATGCATTGCATTATGACCCAAAATAAGCCCCAGGGACCAGGCCCTTAAAGCAGTACTCATTTTCTCTCTGCTGTTCTGCTGTGGCAGGGTTTATTGAAGCAGAGCTGATGCAGTGACCAGTGCTGAATGTACCAACGATATACGGTATCCCAAATTTTTACGTAATTTTAGGTCAGGTGTGTCCATTTGGGGTTAACTTTCTGCTAATATCCATGTGCTAACTTTACTGCTCTGGAAGCCTGATGAATGCTAATTTCAAGGTCACATAGCTACACTTGGAACCCAAATTTAAAAGCTGCCAAGGCAAGTATGTAGTTTGAAAGTAACTTGGCAGCTTCCCCAAACAAGGCCAAGCCCAAGCACAACACGGATGCTTTGGCCAGTCACAACTACGTGACAAAGCTCTCTGATGTGCAGGGTAAAATCACACGTGTTGCGTTCGGACCGATCTTCATGAACATGCCATGAGTGGGAAGAGGGGTGAAAGGAGGCCCATAAATCACATGCTGTGCAGTTCCCACTCAGCACTGCTGCAGAGGAAAGTGAGAGCTCGTTTTGGGACTCTGGGAAAAGCCCCAGTGAAGGGCTGGGTTGACCCATGACGTTACTTGTACGTGTCTTCCCTGTGCCTGGCTCCTTTGATTCTCCCTAAATCTGTGTGTAACCTCCCTGGGGACCTGATGTGGGGAAGCACCAGGGTAAGAGCGGCTGCGCTCCTAACCTGGTGGGTTGGGGTTGGACGGGAGGGTGATGCTGCGCTCACAGAGGGTGAAAACAAGCTTTGCTGCTCAGTCTCCTCTAAGCTTGTGTTACAAACACAGGGAGAGGAAGGCTGAGCCAGACCTTAGCACACGGGAAACCGCAAGACTCGATTTCAGCCTCCTCTCTGGGGACAGACCTTGACCTTGGGTAGGGTCACAGTCCATGCCTCAGTTTCCCCCCAGCAAAATGAGACAACCTTCTTGCCTCCCAGAACTTTTGACCGATGGCAGCTGGATGTGGTGACAAGTATCTTAAATGTTTTCTTCCCATTATTTTAATCCAGAAAGATTTCCATTTCCTTTCTAGCTTGTCAAACTTGTGAAGTTAGCCATGGCAGCATAAACAGTCACTGAAATGGAAATTTCTAGTCCAAAAGAAGACAGATTGACTCTTTTTTTCCCTTTAAAAGTTAATATCTCGAACTGAAAAGGGTGGTGAATGGCTTCGGCGAGGCTGGAGATGTTGCTTGCCTTGGCATCTCGTGTTCGGCAGGCAGAGAATTGTCCTTCAGCACATCTGAGCTGCCCAGATCCTTGTTTCAGATGTGCCTTGCGCATTCAAGCAGCAGTAGTGAGCGGAATCGGGCTCGGGGAGCCTGGAGATGCATCACAGCGGGGAGCAGCGTGCCCTTTGAGTGGCTCCAGCCTCCCAGCCGTGGGGAGGGAGCTTGGCTGTGTGTCCTCACGCCTTTGCAAGAGCACAACATGCAGGATCTAGGCAGACTGAAAAAAGCAATGGAAAGCCTCTCCCTCGGTGCAACTCTGAGCATCAGACTGACTGACTGATGTGTGGCTGCATTTCTGGGGCTGCGGCAGGTTCCCTGGGGTGTGTCCGTTTGGTTCCAAACAGTTCATAAATCTAGGAATTACTAACAAAGGGTATTCTGTTAAATGTAAACAATATTTGAAATATAATCTCTATAAATGTGGTTTGTTTAGCCATTAATTTTATAGATTGTTGAAGTAATTAACAGTGCATAAAGAGGACTTCCTCCAATGCAAGTGTGATGTTTGGCTGGAAGGACCTTTGTACTGATCTCTAAGACAATCTCACAGCGTGGAACTGGAGTTTCATTTTGCCTTTACTTCCTTATTTTGGTATTTTAAAGTGTTTCTAAAATGATTTCATTTTTTATGTGCTGGCTTTTAGTAGTTTAACTTGTTTGCTTTTATGGGTCAGTATAATTCGTAGTGAAATTCATAAATTAGAGTCCTTTAGGTAAATTATTTAAATAAATATATGAACAAGCACTGTCTTACACAGGAAGGCTGTCATGTTATCTATAGCTGGACAGAATCTGCAGTGTGAATCGGGGTATGTCTTGAGGTGATTTCCACTTCATTTGGTTTTTTCCCTCTCTTCAAACACACCTTTTTTCTTGGTCTCTCTGCATGCCCAGTCAGTAGCTAAAATCAATTTAGCACTGCAGCAGAAATGGAGATCTCCACTTATTCTTGCTGTCTAAAAGTTATATTCGCCCAGTGGGAAACGGACCAAACGGCAGAACATCCTCTCCTACATTGCTGCTGCCGTTTGTTCGCTCTCCCTCACCTGTAGACTCTCCTACCATTTGTATTTACACTGACCTTTTGTCATTTCATAACTGTCTGCAGATGAGATGGGCAGAACCAAGGTTTTGATTGTATTTCTCTCCTGTTGGTGGAGAAATAAGGAACCAGGACAAAGTTGAACTCATGTTTCTCCTCTCTCATAACAACGTGAACCCCCCAAAAGGCAGAGCAGCCACTAGCTGTGGATTTTACATGGGCATGACTGGGTTTTCTTGCAGTGCTGATGTAGCTGCTCTCATGTCCATCCAAGAGCATGCTTAATACCAGTCGGTGAGACAAGGAGTTGTGTGGGTAAATCTATATATCAGAGCTGCCACTTGATTTTGCTGAAAGATGCAGAAAAGAGTAGAAACCCCAGCTCTGTCATCAGTGTGGATTGTCTGTCAGGATATAAGGATATAACAAATGTTTAGATATAAGGAAGAAATTCTTCCTGCAGAGGGTGGGGAGGCACTGGGACAGGTTGCCCAGAGAAGTTGTGGATGCCCCATCCCTGGAAGTGTTCAAGGCCAGGCTGGATGAGGCTTGGAGCAACCTGGTCTAGTGGAAGGTGTCCCTGCCTGTGGCAGGGGGGTGGGACTGGATGGTCTTTAAAGTTCCTTCCCACCTAAATGATTCTGTGATTCTAGGATCAGCTCTTTTCATCTACTCCTCTTGGATTCCTTTTGCAAAGAAACTCTGTCACAGATTTTCAGACATTCTTTTCTCCTTGTTAACTTTATTCAAGTAAATATGCATCCTTTAGTTCCCAAGATGTCCTTGTGGTGTCAACATCTGTTTTGGTAAAGATTTGTTTAATAGGTAGCTAGAGCTCAAAGTCTTTGCTGTCATAATATCCTTGCCCTTAAAGAAATTAAGGGGTGCCCATTTGGCATTTATTACAACAACTCTTCCTTGCTTGTGTGAAGGAAATGATACCTTATTTCACTCATTATAGTAAAATATAACCCTTTAAATGTGATGGTGTATCATTGCATAAATTATGGGGACTTCTGTCTGTTTATATCGAATGCAGACTTTTCAAAACTGGAGCAGAGACACGGGGCTGTGAAAATAAAAAGCAGATGTCTTTTTCCCTTTCTCTCAGGAGGTTAGAGCTTATCAGGGTATTTTAACTCTTGAGGTCCTGTGATGGGCAGCATCTATTGAAGAGAGGGAACTGGTGCTCTCAGATGCCATGTTTTTCACAGACAGATATGGAAGAGAACTTTTGCCGTTGCCAGGTATGAAGGGAAAAGGTGGCCTATAAATGTCCTTGTCCCTTCTGAAGCCCTCGTCGTAGATGTTCTCGTGGAGTTGATTGCTTAATTTGCTTATCAGTGTGAAGTGTATTTCCCTCTGCACACATCATTGTGTGGTTTTTGTATTTCAACCACTGCAAGTAGCAGGAGTCTCTCCATGTGAGTGCTGAGGCCTTGGGCTAGTGCAGGGAGGCTGAACATGCAAAGGAAGATAAAAATCAAACCAATCTTTCTCTTACCCATAACCTCTGTGCAGAGGAACAGGTGACACAAAGCTGTCAGTGCCACGTTTGTGGATCTCCTGGACAGGCGATATCCTAACATGTTCCCCTAGGTACCGGTTCCAGGTGTCTGGAGGTATTGGAAATAGAACCACAGGCTGAGCCCTTGGCAAGGATGTAGTGGCTGCAAAGACTAGTGATTTCACCATGAGAAAATGAACTTAGGGCATGGATATGCCTCCTCGAGGGTTATGGGGTGTGTGTGGAAGAAGAGCAGCATTAAAAAAAAAATCTGCAGAAAACAGATATTCATGATGAAATATTGATTTAAACAAAGTGTGAGCCAGGCAGATGAGTCTCAAATGTGTGGCTGGCCTGTACATCGTGGTATTGCCACAGAGGTTTATAGTGTTTGGAGGGAGAGTTATGACGCAGAACAAATGAGATAAAAAGCTCGTTTAAGTGTGATTAAATGGGTCTAAAAGCTGCCCATTTTATGGGAAGGAGCTGGAGGCGTGGTGCCAAGCTGTAGCATGCTGTATGGTTCACCAGCTCGTCATCTCCATATGGGCTGATTCAGAAGAATCTGTTTAAAAGTCATCCAAACAATTTATGGACGTTCTCATCACCGGGCCTAAGTGCATGAAGGGAAGATACACCCAACGAGCTCATAAAATGGTACCAGGATCTTCTGCTTTTAAAGACTTAGATGTTCAAAATTGTCATCCGCTGACATCACCCCAGTAACCATTAGCACTGGTGGGGTGGTCGTTGCCTTGACTTTTCCATATGGAGTAGGACTTGTTGGCAGCCAGCTTAAACGAGAAAGGATCACTGAGGCTGGACACTCATGTGAGGCAAGTCACGTTGCATATGGATCAGATGTCCTTGCAATGGAAATGCTCCTTCAGCCAACAAGTTTCTTCTTTGATGGTTTATCCCAGGGAATTGAGCTGGTCAGAAATGTTCCCATGAAACATCGTTCCTTTAGCCTGGCTTATTTTGCTGGAACCGCGCTAAGCGTGGTTGAGTTTCCCCATGCCTGGGGAAGAGAGCGTGAGGAAACCCACCTGTACTCCTGGCAGATCTCTTCCAGGACAGGAGAAACATCGTGTGTACAAGTCTCTGGCTCCCAAACGGATGCACCTGGTGGATTTGCCCCAAGGCTGGGGATGCTGGGAGCTCTGCAGCCGCCCGCTGAGCTGACAAGCCTTGACGTGCATTTCACTGGGAGGCTGCTCGGGGTCTGGGGAGCTTCTGGCTTCCTGGAAATTGCTCTCTTTTCAAAAAACTGAAATAAGTTTCTGTTCAATTTGGATCAAAGTCAAATTTTTTTTATATATATATATATTTAACCCCCCACATTTTCAAGACAATATATTTAACACATTTTCAAGACACTGGAAACACTGCTTTTCAGCCAGCTCTACTTGATAGTTTTATAGGGCTTTGCCATAATAAAAGCAAAGTGAGACGAAACAGAAAAGCCCTGCTTAGTAACAACAGGGGGTGGGGGAGTGGGAAGGGAGGCCTTAACCAGAGGCAGGCTTGCCGGGTGACTGTTCTGCCAGCACAGGACAAACTACATGTGCCAGAAGCGTGATCGAAATCACGTGGGTACAAGGCTTTGCATCTCCCTGCCCCGTAATCCAGAGCAAATCAAGGTGCCCCTTTGGAAAGTGGGGTGGCTTGTCCCGAATGGTCACTGGTGTCTTTGGCCAGGTGAACACCGGGTTATTTCTCAGGCATATCTGAACACATGCTTTTAGCCTCTTACAGCTGTCTTCCCACATATGGAGCTTTGCTTTGTCACCAGACCCTGCCAAAGATCCAGTCCTCCTTTTGACAACAAAGAACTGTTTTTATTTACTACGAAAGCTGGTCTGGCCTTGGTTCTCAGTTCTGTAAATTATTCATCTTGTGTCAGTAGTAGTGGAGCTCCTCTGACATGTTAATACATTTCTTTCCAGCAAACTATCAAGTCCAGGTTTTGGTAGAGCTTGGGGGGGGTGGGGCACGGGGCGGCAGGATAGGGTTAGTAAGGTAGAATGGACTTAATACCTCACTGTCTTCATTAACATTAACCGAACATGTGACTGTCTTCCCCTTACATAACATCATAGAATCACAGAACCATACAATGGTTTAGGTTGTAAGGGACCTTGAAGATTATCCACTCCCACTCGCCTGCCATGGGCAGGGACACCTTCCACTAGACCAGGTTGCTCCAAGCCTCATCCAGCCTGGCCTTGAACACTTCCAGGGATGGGGCATCCACAGCTTCTCTGGGCAACCTGCTCCAGTGCCTCACCACCCTTTCCAGGAAGGATGTCTTCCTGATGTCCAATCTAAATCTAACCTGTTTGAATTTAAACCCATTATCCCTTGTCCTGTCACTACAGGCCCTTGTAAAAAGTCCCCCCTCAGCTTCCTTGTAGCCCCTTCAGGTACTGGAAGGAGCTATAAGGTCTCCCCGGAGCCTTCTCTTCTCCAGGCTGAACACCCCCAACTCTTCCAGTCTGTCACCATAGCAGAGGTGCTCCAGCCCTTGGAGCATCTTTGTGGTCTCCTCTGTACTCGCTCCAACTGGTCGATATCCTTCTTATGCTGGGGGCACCAGAGCTGAACGCAGTACTTCAGATGGAGTCTCCAGAAAGTGGAGTAGGGGAGCATGTCCCATCCACCCCTTGCAATGGGAGTAGCTAAGTCCTCTCCTGTTTTGTGTGGGGGACTGAGCGACAGATTAGCACTTAGATCCAGGATCTCTCCTGACATGCTTTTACCTTCTTGCTTCCTAACTCTGTTCCTTCCTTCATGGAGGTACCTGTCTGAATCACATGATTATAGAAAAATTTGTTGAAGGGGACCCCTAGGTTGGATCAGAACTATCATCAAAACAAGATGAGGTCAGCCATGGCTTGAAAACAACCATGGATGTGGATACAACATCATCTTTAGATAAACTTTTCCAGAGCCGCAGTACCTTGTTAAATAACTGTTTTTGTAACGTTCAAGCTTAGCTTCCTGTGTTGCAATTTGTGTTGTACTTTTTATTAACTTTCTCTCTTCTCCTGGAAGCGTTTGGCTCCATTACTTTGTCACTGTCCTTCTAGTAGTTGTAGGTGGCTGTTAGATTCCCCTTTAACCTCCTCCTCACTGACTGTACAGCTCCTTTACCCTGTCTTTTTTCCCAGCTGGCAGTGAACTGCTGAATCATCGATTGCCACGCTTTGAGTCCAGCTGTCCAGCCCAATTTCAACCCATACAATGATCTGTTTGTCCAGTCCATGCTTCCTAAGCTTACAAAAGAGACCACCGTGGGAAATAGTGTCATGAACCTTACTTAAAGCCAAGTATGTTACGGCACCTTGTCCATATAGCTGATAATTTCACATTAGCCAATCAAGTTGGTCAAGCGTGGTCTGCCCTAGGTAGATCTGAGTTGGCTATTCCCTATTTATGTTCTAGTTCTTTCCATATAGACTCCAGAGGATGTTCTCCATTGTCCTTCCAGAGATGGAGAGAAACCAGCTGTCCTAGATCCTTCTCTCACCTTTCTTAGAAATGGGTGTAACATCAGCCTTTTCCTGGTCATAAAGGACTTCCCCCAGTCACTGTGATCTTTTGCAGCTAATAAACAGTGGTCTCACAGCCACATCATCCAGCTCCTCCAGTACTCTCAGGTGAAAACCATCCGTTTCCATGGATTTGAATATTTGCACCTATCCCATGTTGTCTCTAACTTATTGCTCCTCTACTGGTGGCTGTCCCTTTGTTTGCCAAGGAATTCTGATTTGTGCAGAAGCCTAGGAGGAAGATTTACTGGTGAAGACAGAAGGGAAAAAAGATGTTTAGTACTTTAGCCTTTTTCAAACTGAAAGCGGTTGTGTGTCTTCCCCAGAAATGACAATTTTTTCAGTCACCTTATCCCATTAGAACTGCAAGCGATGGGACTGCAGGGTAACATATTGTAATAATCCAGAGCTGAGTGCGAGATGGGGATTTACTGTGCTCAGTATCTGAGTTCCGGCAGATCAGTCTCGTATAATGTGAATCTTTGCGTGTCTTTGCACAAGGGCCTGTGCATGGCCCTTTCAAAGATACAACTCCCCAACTGTGTACGTATGTTACATTCACCAAGAATGTTGTAAAATTGTTTCCTCTAAGATTCAAGTCCAAGGGAAGGTGAATTCTCTATGCAACTTTGATATGCTTGTGTCTTCTCTTATTTTCATGGAGATTCTGGGTAGTAAATCCCTTATCTTCAGCTATGTGAACAGTTTACTAAACATCTGTCAGTAGCACCCGTGCCCATCTTGGTGATCTGGAATGCCAACACGACTCCAAAACCTAAAAAATGCTTAACGATCTGTATCTCGGTACTAAAAATGGAATGCAATTTAGCTGAAAAATTGTGAAGTCTCTGCACTTTGTCCATGTAAACTTTATTTGCAGGACAATCTTTAGACGTAGGAAGAAACCCATTTCCAGAAGGAAAGCATTAGCAATGGGTGCAGTTGTGGAAGGTGGGAGACAGGGTTGTTACTGAATTGGGCCTTGGGAGTCAGAGGGTTATCGGAACCAGCTGAGTTCGAAAAACCAGGCGAGAGACCTTGAACAAATAGGTCTGTGGCATTTAGGCACTATATTAAATAGGATTTGTGGTACTTGCTGCTTCAAGCTGTGCCAAGAATAGCATGAGTAGCCTTTCTTGTTGGAAATTGGCACATCTGTTCCCAGTCCTAGTTGGAACCAGTGGGGATGAAGAAATATGCCGTGTTACTAGTATTTGTTTTGAAACCTTTACTGGAGGATTCAACCCAGGCTGGACATTCATAGTGTTACGTGTTCTTCCTCGAATTCTGTGTTCAGCAACAGATCAGCTCATGTGTCAGAAAGCACTGATAATTGGCAAAAATGGGCTCTGCTCCTGTATAGTTCTGTGCTCTGCTCCCCCAGAGTCCCTGGGTCACCGAGATCTCTCCAGCACCATCTTTCTACAGCAACACAACAACCTAGCACAGTGGAAGGGTTAATTTAGTCAACCTACAGAAGGAGAAAAGGAGGAAAATGAATTTATTTGGTGGGACAGGCTGATGATAACGATGACTGTAGAATTTGGGTCTGCACTGGCTCTTTTTGGTTCCTTATTCCCAGAGCAGCTTCCCTGCTGGCTCATACTGCCCACTGTACTGGAAGGGAAGGCAGAAATAAGAGAAGTGGGTGGATTTAATTCAGAATTTCAAAGATGTTGCTGCTGTTTTTGCAGATGGTGGCAGCAGATGACAGAAATGAGCTCATTTTCCCTCTAAACATTTCTTTCATCCCTAATTTACAAATCTTAAAACAAAGAGCTTCTGCAAGAAATGTGGAGTTTTGTCCTGCTTCATTTTTTTCTACTGGAAGAAGGTAACCAGTGCAAAAGAGAGTAGATTCTTGCAGTAATTCCTGGAGCACATTTTTCAGATGTGTTTCCAGTGATGGTCTGTTTTACACAACTCTCTTTTAGGCCCAGAACTGAGATAATTTGTGTGAATTTTAGCCCAGGTCATCCCCCTCCAATAGAATTGTCCTTGACATTAATTATTTTTCATTATCCAAGTCTCTGGCATCAATTCTTTTTATTTGTCTTGTCTGTGGCAGCTGATGTCTACATGGAAACGCAATGTTTGTTGGGTTTGAAAGACCTATGTCTCCTCTTGGTACAGCCTAACGCATGGCAGGGCAAGGGGTGATGACTTTTCTCATCATTGGCTGCAGCTCTTCTCCTCCGGAGGTTGGGTTTGTCAGTGGCTCCTGTCTCTTTCTTCTATGGGGACAGAGTTTGAATGAGAGTTGCTTGGTTTCCCCACCCCAGAGCCAGGTGATTGATCCAGGCAACATCCAGACAGCAAGCCAAAACATGACAGTATGGACAGCAAGACTGTGTTGGAACTGAATGTGGTTTCCAGCCCTGAGCTAACATCAGAGCGTAGACTGAGCTCATGGTGTCAAGTGAACCGTGTGCTGTCTTGGAAATCTTCCTGATTTTTCAATCCAGACCTATTCAATGAGAGATCTTAGGAGTTCAGAGAAGGGACTTCAGGACCTGCTTCCATGCATTTCTGCATGACATTTATTTCCCTTGGCTCTGCCCGAACAGCAAGAAGTCAAAGGGAAATTTAGCCATAAGATACGTTCCTGGCTTGATGCTCTCCTTGATCTCAGATTGCTTTTACATTCTGCATGCCTGAATTAGTTGAAATTCCAGGAAGAAAGAACCACTGGTTTCTCTTATTTTTTAGGAAGGTACAACAATGGGTATTTTTCCCAGAGATATCTCTCCTTGCATGATTCATGCTCTTCAGCAACACCAATTCTTCCTGCATTCCCAGTTTTCCACTGTGTGTTTCTGGTGGGATGATTTGTGCTGATCTTAGCTGAGCAGGCTTTACAGGTCCCCTGGTTACAGCCTAAGAAGTGGGTCAAAGTTATTAAAGGAAAAAAACAAACGAAACCCATCACGACATTTCTTAAAATAATATGAATTGCCCATTCAGCTGTTCACACACTGCAAAGTAGAACCCAGACCCCTTCTCAAGCTGAAATACTTCTTGAAGCCTGGATCCCATTGAGGATTTAGGACTGGATTCTCATTTATACTGAGGTCTCTTGAGCCAGCAAGTACAGGATGTAAATTATTTTTACTCTCACTTTCACAGGAGAATTAGACCTTTAGAGTCAACTTGAGTTACCTTGTGCTGGCTGCATCAGTCACATATGACCACCTGTTGTTTCTTGGTTAAGCTTGACTGTATTTAGCTATTTTTGGCAGGAATTCTTTCTTTGCCGTGTGTTTTCATAGCCCTGGCCACTAGATGCTACTGCAACACAAATACAGCCATGGTCAAATGGAGTCAGCCAGGACGTGGCTCTGGGAGCTCAGTGTGGAAGGGTCTTTTGGTACCCCTGGTTCCTCTTGCCAGTGTGATGCCCATGCCTGAGCTGCTGTGTAGCTGACACAGTGAGCCTCAGGTTAAGGGACAGGTTCAGGGCTAATACAGAAGTATAGGACACTGGGGTGAGGCTAAAACCGAGGAACCAAGTCTCAGCCCGTAAGAGAAGGGCATGGAGGATGGATGCATCCATAGTGTGCATGCACCTCAGGATGAAATATGGGAGAGGACTGCACAGGGAAATGATGCTTCTGGTCACCAACTATTGGTGGGAGACCTGTTACTGAAGGCAAAATGTGAAATAGGGCTGCATTTCTCTCAGATCATTCGTTTATAGATCTGGGTTGTAGAGTTCAGGACTAAAAAGGATGCTTGGCTCTTCTAGGCTGGCATCCTCAGTCCAGTAAATGTTAGATTTCACTGGCTGACCTGGTGTGGAGACCAGCTGATTGTGTGTTAGCAAAAGGATCACCTCCCGAAAAGCACCTTCTCAACCTCAAGACATCAGGGGAGGAACACCACCAATTTCCCATCGTTATTCATGCTCCATGTCTAGGACAGCATGTGCCTTCCCCCTTGTTTGAATTTGCCTGCCTTGGAATATGGAAGAGGTTCTCCTAGAATGCATGCAATCAGGAATCAAACAGAGAGCAAAAATATATGTGATAGATCTGCTCTGTATTTTCCCACTGCAGAGCTTCTTTCTGGTTTGTATTTTGGGATTTTCTTTTTTTTTTTTCCCCCCAAAAGAAAAGGAATTCTTACTAAAATGGAATTTTTAATTAAAGCAACAAAACAAAACTTGTTCTTCTTGAAAACCTCAAAATTGAAAAATCTGTTTTTAGGAAAATCCTGCTTCTTAGGCTGGCTTCATTTGATATCTTATACCCTCAGCATGATGCTGTCTTTCATAAGACTTAATTTGTGTAATAGAAGCCAGCAATAAAGGCAGCGAGCATTCCCTTTGGCCTGTTACTGCCTTCAGTTTATCCGGGCTGGCTTCAGCACCTCTAAGGAGGGAGCAGAGGGACAGTTTGTACAACTCTGCCTTAGAACAAAGACATTAAATGGAGACAGAGACTCCTCATTCTCACGGGCTCCCATCTGTCCATCTGAGCATTTGCTTTCTGTAATATGGCCTAAGGACTGCCAGGTCTTACGAGTTCCTACCCTGCTCGGTCTCCGGTGCTTCTCGGGTTCACACCATCGCAGTCCGGGGCTCTGTACACTGAAATCTTTTTGTGGCTTTTTTCACAGTAATGGGCCATCAGCCAGCAAGGTCGGGGCAGAATGCTGTATATTTGGTAGTTCGGAATAATTCTGCTGCTGTCTCTTGTAAAATAAGTGAGAATGCTTAGATTTTCGTTGGTGTCCTCTAATGCTCTGATAGCTTTACTCTCAGCTTCTGGGCAAAAAACCCCAATCTTTATCTGTTGAGCTTGTAAATTTTGATTACTCTTGACATGGTCTACTGTTTTATGCTGTTTTAATTACTCCCTTGCCTCGTATCCAGTTGGAGCAGGAATTCAGAGCTGATTCAGTTTATCATGCATGTAATACAACCTGAAGAAAAGCATTTCACTAAAGAGTTTTGACATTGTTCGCTTGTGTTTGGTCATTGTTTTACTGCTAAACTTTGCTTTTCTTCTCAGTTGAATATAGGATAGAAACTAGAGCAGACATGTGTGAAAAATCTTAGCAGTTGTGAGTATTTTTCATCTACTGCTGAAGGAGCTTGGTGGTACCGCATTGAGCCCATGCAGAACAGGAGCATGCTTGCAACAGCTTACACCCTCCTCTGACATGATGCATGCCAGGAAAGATGGAATGACCGGTTAGGTGGCCACAGCAGATGTACACAATGGGATCTGAACTATTAAGAGAGCTCAAAGAAATAATTCTTTGGAAGCTTTTTTAATGGAGGTTGAGGGAGGAGAGACATTTGGCAATGCAAGATAAAGCAGTCATATTGCACAATTGTAATGCTGTCTCTCACTGGAACCATGCTAAATGATTTGTAACACTCTGAGAGAAGAAATGTGCACCATCAGCATTAATAAGCTTGAGACAGAGGTCTTGGCCAACACCAAAAATTTTAGATTTACATTTGGATTGAGAGTAATTTGCCTTCAAATATTGCATGTTTTCCTTGTACTTAGATTGCACTTTTCGAAGCCACTAAAGCAGACCAGTTAATTCCTGCTACCTCTGCTTGGACACTTCCCTACCCACAGCAAAATGCCCTGTTTGTTGTCCAGCATCACCTCTCAGCCACACAGTGATTCTGTTGTAAATAAGTACCAGGATATGGTTTGTTGGAGCAGCTGCATTGCTTTTGTTGCTTGAATGCTACTTAGCGAAGAAACGGTTTAGAAAAACCATTCAATCGGTGCAGTTTAAGGCTTAAATACTTGAAAAAGAGCATGACTTAAAATACTTTGTCAGACTACTTGGTATATTGTAGTAGACTGGTTGGTGAGTATGTGTCACCATCTTCTCCTAGACGGGCTGTGTGTCATGAACTTCATAGTGCCAAACCTTACAAGATCTTTTTCTTCAACTTGAGTGATGAATCATGCTTTTAGAATATGACTGAAGGGCTTAGTGTAGTGACAACATGACATTCTTCATGGTCAGAAAGCAGTTACAATAGATCTGAAGCACTGTGAACCGCAAATAGTTAGGAACACATTTTATCTGCTCCTCAAAGTTTCATGTAGATTGCTACATCTTTCCTTTAAACAATTGTTATTGTGCTTTTTGTGCAAACATTTGCTTACTAGCTGAGCCTGGAGGTTACAAGTTCAGTGTTTTCCCTGGGCAGGAAAATGGTCGTTATTACTGATTGACCTCCTAAGTCCTCCATTAAGTCCTCCTAATGGGTTTTTCTTTTGGGAATGTTGATGTTCAACAACAACTTCTTTAGACGATCAAGTTCTGATCGCCTCCTTGTCTCTTCTCTGTGTCAGAGCACTTTGTTTTGCTTCTGCAGTGATCATGGACTCCTTCAGACTCCTGCTGTAGGCCAGATTAGCCTCTCACATGGACTCCTTCCTCAGCACATGGTTGCAGCTGAGACCTTCTGGCATGAGGATGGCCAAGGTGATGCCCTGTGCGGTTACGTGCACTGTAATTCTTACTTTCCTGGTTTGAGAATGACCAGGTACTTGGCTTAGGTTGTTGGTAGCATGCACCACAGACACACAGGGATGCCTGAGGTAGGCTTGAGCGGGCAAATGCTGCAAGAGGCAAAACTGTTATGGGCAGGAGATGCCAAACCTGAGCAAATAGTTGAGCAGAATTTATATTTATTGCCATGGCAGGCAGGCACTGCACACAGACCTCTCTCCAGCATGCTGAACGAGGGAACTGTTTAAAAAAAGATTTAGCTACAGGCAACAAAGTGTCTTAGTGAGACATTGATCTTGTTTTTATAGAACTTAACAGGCCAGGAGCAGCACTGCACACCTGCAATTCCACTGCTTCCAGGGGTAGCCTGGGTCCAGAAGCACCCAAGAGCACCGCCACATGTGTGCAGTATGTAGTCTTTGGGCCAAATACATAAACCTTTCTGGAACCACGAGAGCTGAGAAGAGCTGCAGAGAGTCAAGAGGCTCTGTGGGATGCCAGTGGAGTGATCCAGAAATATTAGGCATCATTTGCATTTTTAATTTGTCTGTATGATCCTTCATCCTCGTTGTCTTAGACAGTGCAGTGCTGAATGTATCCTATATGAAGGGCTACCCTGAAAGCTAGTTGGTAATTGTATTTGGCCTTTGATATTTATCAGTGTGCATAACAGCATCAATGCATACGCACTGGTTTTGCACCCACTGCTTCAAGATGGGGCAGGCTTGGCTTTGTTCACAATGCTCTCTTTTGTTTTGCTGGGTTCTTTCTTTTCTTCTCTGCAGTAACACCTCACTTTTTGCCTGCTAGTTTGTTATATTTCTGGCAACAGATACCTCTCTGGGCCAGTACCTTTTAAGAGCCTCTGGAGCAGGACACAGTTAAAGAGCCAAGACTGGAGAAAGACTTGGAAGACATTTGCAGTAGAGCACACAGGTGGAGCGATGGGCAGGGGCTCGGCCAACAGAATAAGAGCCAGCTTTTGTCCTGAATGCCAGCCAGCTGTCCACACTCACTGCCTCTGCTGCTGATGGGAATTCCAGTTTCAGGTTGGGAAGGCTGATGTCAGCTGCTCTGCAGGAGTTGTGCTTGGTGGTGACTGCAGTGTACTCCCCTCCACAACCAGGCTTCTGAACGTTGACGTGATGGCAGGTATTCCTCTTCATGGTCAAGAAGCTGCGTAGGTTACTTAGGAAGTTGCTTAGGTTCAGTCCCTTTCCCTTCCTCAATCCCTGCAGTATGGAAATACGTGGTGTTAAAACCTGATTCACCGTGTCTTAATGTGCTTAGGTGGTACCTTCTCCCCCTTATGGCCAAACTGACAGAGCGATGGATTGTCACACAGGCACCAGGATGCAGTGGTGTGAGAGAGGGCCCAGATCTGTGCTGTTTTATCCAGTGCTGAGAATGTGCCCCATTCATTTGCATTCTCTCTCAAATTTTTGAGAGTAATCCTACTGGGGCCAACTGTACAGAGCTCCAACAAAGTATTTTCAACCTCTTCTTTTTCTGGTGATGCCCAAATATACTCCTGAGCTAGGAACAGAAAGGTTGTGGTTGCTATGGCAAGCACCAGACCACCTGCCCTTCTTGCAATGGCAGCAGCCAGGCATATCCGATCCTTGCTTCATTGTCCAGTGTAGAACCATCCATTTACCAGGAAGGGTTAAGGATGTTCAGTGTTTAGCATGATTACGTGCACACTGGCAGTGTTAAAATTTACACATCCTCCTGCTTCAGCGAGGACAGCTCTGAAGTGAACTCATGGAAAACGCTCAGGAGTTTCTGTATGATTTCACATGGGCTTATCCCCGTCGTAGACACAGAGGGCTGAAAGCTGCCTTGTAGCCAGCCGGCTCATGCCTTTTATGAGTCCACAACAGATGAATGAATCTGGTACTTATGTAAGAGAAGGGATTATTTATTCTACCCCCACGTTTCAGAGATTTGGATCATGCAAGGCATAATTTTGACGATGTCTTGTTCTCCATCCAAAGCTGCTTTCCAAGCATTCTGTATAGCTCAACATTACTCATCTGGGAGAAGCAAAGAAACCTGAGTAAGACGTTTACAGGGCAGGACAGAGTGATGAAAAACTATAATATGACAACGTTGTATCAGCTTAGTTTGAAATTATTCTCTCCTTAGGAACTCACAGAGAGCTTGCGCAGGCCACCACCACTACGTGGCAGTTTCTAATTGTGAGCTGTGCACCCAGAAGGCCTCTGGATGTTGCTAGCCAAGTTTATGGGCATGTCTGTGAACCTCAAAGTGGTGAGCTGTTCATGCAAAATGGCAAGAGTAGAGACTTTGCCTTGCACATGGGGTTTACCTAACAGCTCCCTGAAATCTGTTGACATGTGACCAATGTATGAGGGCCATAGTGCAAAATGCAGTTTGTGACTGGATTAAAAAAAATGTTTTGAATATTTTCTGTTAATTTAAGGCCAAATTCTGTAATCTTCTCAACCATTTGCATTTCACAAACCCATGCACTGAAAAAAGTGAGCAAGTTGGAAGACAGTCTTTGCATAAGGAGCATGAAGAAACCTGCACACACTTTAGGAACTGAATGTTCTTATTCTGCACCCAGAAAAATAGTCAGGAAACATCTTCCCTCCTTGTATTTCATTATTAGAACAGAGTTTCCCAATCACAGTAACTTTATCTTCCAAGTTGCAAATATTCCAGGTTTTACTCAGCGAGAGTTGAGTAAAACTCAACTGTTCAGCCTCTTCAGTGGGAAATGTGAACACCATTTCTCGTCCTTTTCAGTTGTGACACCACATAAATGATATCAATATTGTAAAATTGCTCTCCCCTCTCCTGCTTCCAGACACCTACCCAGACCTTGGCATGTACCAAGTTTGCTCTGCCCACATGTAGCCAGCTGGCTTGAACTCCTGTAGCAGGCAGTGGGGTAACGAGGCAAAACCTCCAAAATCAAAGTTCCTTGGGCAGCATGCAGCTTTCTGAAATGAAGAATTATCTTCAGTCTGTGTGCAAAAGCCCAGGGTGTATTTGGGTTAGGGTGAATAACCCTTTATTTGTTGACAAAAGTCAAGAGTCTCTGTTTTCTTTGGTAGGGGAGGCAGCAACTGCAGCAGGGTGTTTCTTCTACTTGTGATAAGAAGTGAAAAATACAAATGTGATGGTGAAACAAATTAATTGTGAGGGTTCTAATTAAAATCACTAGGAGAGGTATTGCATTACAGTGCAAAGAAGTAGGTGAATGTGACCTTTCTGTGAACTCCTCAACCCTACTAGAAGCATAAATTTAAAGTCTCCTAGCAGAGAAGTGTTCTGGCACTGAACCGGTGTCTACAATCAGGATTTTGTCTGCAGGTATCAATGCACAAAATCTCTGCCTCGTGGAGCTCTGAGTCCCCTGAGGTTTCTTATGTTTTGCCTTCGTTTGCTATAGTCCATGTCAGAGGGTTTCAGTGGCCTGGCCCGGCTCTGACTGCTCCCCTCTCCTCCCAGCCTGGAGCATTTCCTTGATACGCAGGAAAAAACTCTCACACGAAGGTGGTCAGAAAGGCCACGGTAACTGGAGCAGAATGGAAAGCTGTGCACTGCAGAAACGCTTGCCGGAGATATATAACTTTTGTCTGCTACCAATTGTCGCAGACAGTTAAGGCAAGCAATTTATGGCTGTGTAGCTCACACTTACCCTGCTAGATTTCCATCTCTGACTCCTACCTGGCAGATTGCACCGGTTCCTCATTTTTAGCTCAGGGCTGGGCAAAATGAGCATTATGAAACAGATATATTCCCTTTTTTTAAGGAAAGGTGGGGTTTTTTTTGGTTCCCTCATCATTGAGCTAACGCTTTCGCTGAGTGACAGCTGTTTCTGCTCAGAAACGGGACACAAAGTTTGGCCTTGTTTTAATCCTGGGATGTTTATCACAGGACTTTGAAGCACACACCCTTCATTTTCCCTTTCTCTATCTCTCCAAAGCTTTGGGGTTGAGAAGGAGCAGGAAGAGGAAGGGTTTTCAAAGGGATGTTTCACTGTTAAAAGTTCAGCATTGCTCTCATATGTGATTTTCCTGGTTGGCAGCTTTATGGCTAAAACCTCTGTTTTAAAACTGGTGCACACTGGTGATATCATGAACATGCCACATGGTGTCTGATGTCCTCTAGCGACAGCAGATTTATAGCATTTTCCCTCATAAAAACCCTCTCCCGTGCCAAAAGAGGTCCAGCTGGAGTTATGAAATCAGTAAACAGGGACCCTGCTACAGCGAGACAGCTTGGCCTTTCCAGTTCCCTTGATCATAGCACGCAGTGCTCACCATAACCTTGCTTGTTAGAAGTTACACAGCATCCGTGCAGCACCGTGGGGCAGCTCTTTAGTCCTATGGAAGTACCTGATTTAATAACCCTTGTGGCCCTTGTGTGCTGCTTTGCAATTAATAGGAAGTTCATCTTATTTGATTACTATCAAGTTTTCATTGAATCATAGAATGGTTTGGGTTGGAAGGCACCTTAAAGCCCATCCAGTCCCACTCCCTGCCATGGGCAGGGACACCTTCCACTGGACCAGGTTGCTCCAAGTCTCATCCAGCCTGGCCTTGAAAAGACTTTTATTAAAGTTTATACATAGGATGTAGGTAAAAGCCAAGGGTGGGCCAAAAAACCCCTACCCTAGCTGTGAGATATTGCACCCCTGAAATCTGAGTGCCTCCAAATAGACATAATCCCTTCTTGAGTGCTTGGGAAGTGGTTTGTGGAGCCTGGAAATCACCATGAACAAATCTTAGTTAATAATTCTTTGAATTGGAAATGTGTTCTGAATCTAATGTGACTATCTGACCACTAATGGCTTTCATGTTGCTCGCTGTGAAATTCATAGGCAATTAGGGGAATGGAGACACAGCTGATGGCTAATTGCTGCAAAAATCATCCTCCAAATGGTTGAAAACCAGAATTCCTCAGCTGAAATCCACAAATGTCTTGGTGCAAACTAAAGAGGTTCCCCAGTGGCGCCTGTGTGGGGAGGATTTCGAGATGCTAGAGCAGTACGGAGGGGTTTGGCAGGAACTGTGCTGGGGCAAGCAGAGGCAGCATGGCTTTCCTGTCACTCTAGAGACCCTCAGCTACATCTCCAAAGGCACCACTGGCTCTTCTGGCCTTGGGGCATTTGCAGAGTCTATTGGAGGGCTACCCTCAGTCCTTTTGCTTTTGGGGAACAACTGTGCCATGAACGGAGTGTAAGGGGCACATTTGCAAGGGACTAGAGAACAACTTCAGCTCCAGTTCCCTTTGGAATTTGAAAAATCCATCCTGTATACCCGTCTTCTAGCCTAGACTCAGGTGTAAGCTGTACCTCAGTGTCACTTGGATGACTGGGAAGCTCTCCTAGGAATGTTTTGCTCCCCTGCTTACACCACGCTGGTGACGTGTGACACTACAGCGCAGTGAGAGGGTGCTGGGGCAATGGCTACCAGACCCATGCCAAACCCTCAGCTAAGACAACCCAGTACAGACTCTGGGCAGCCTGAGTGGAAAAGCTTAGTCCAACTCACTTTCAAAATACAGCTTGAGGCTCTGCTTGTCTCCAAGTGAACACGGAAGTGTGCGCTGAAGAGGTCTGTAGGGAGCACCCTTGGGCTTTAGGGTGCAGGTGACAGATCCGGCATGTAGAGTGGGCACAGACCAGCTCCTACGTGGTGTCCTGCACCATGCTGGCATTCTCGTTTGAAGGCCTGTAGAGTAGCTGGTTCTCATCTGTTTATTGCTTGGATTTCTTAGTGAAAATACCATATGCAAAAGTCTAGCAACCCTCGTAAGCAAGAGGGACTTCGCTTTGATTCAGCACACAGAGAAGTAGAGCAGAAATAGCTGCTGACGCCAATGCCGTTGAAATGTGTTGTGTTAGCTCTGGATATGATGGGTGTGAGAGCAGAGAGGGATCTGACATGGTCTAGTTGCTTGCTTGCTATAGTTTTTGGGAGAAGACTTCTGTTTGGAAGGCTGGTACTTGGAAGGCATTTCTGAAAAGATATATATATATATTGATTTTTTCAGATATATGTATACATTGGACTTATAGCTGATACCCTGGCCTGGAGTCGAAGGAGTGAAAAGAAAAATTAAAAGCAAATGAAAAAAGGACAGTGAAGAAATAAATGTGTCTGTGAATATGAGATAAAATTCTACAGAAACCCAGTGAAATCACTGTATGTCTTATAATCTGTAAAAAAAATGGCAGGGCGAGAGAGTCAGCATTTTTCCTTATGACTTTACCAACGCGTTGGACTAACGGAACGAGAGGACCGTTCGTGTTGGCCTCATTTCTGCACAGACCCATCACACCTGGCTCTGCGCTGTTTGTGCTGACCTCTGTCAGCCATGTAAAGTGAGAATTTAGGGACCAGATCTAAAGAAAATGACGAAAAAAAAGGAGCACGTTTGCATTTCGGCTTTGATTGCAGGAGCCTGGCGTGGAGCTGAGACGGGGCAGGCTCCTTCACCGAGGCCCCTCCAGCGGGAGGAAGGACACAGAGAGGGCTGTGTTAGTTTCCATGCCGCTTAACATTTGTATTTATTTATGCACCGCATTTAATTCTTTATTTATTCTGCATGTGAGCGTGGATTTAATGCTTGGCTCCAGGCAGTCCTGTGTTTATCCACAGGGCTGCAAATGTTCAGACTGACAATAGGTTTTAACCCCAAGTGGAAAGGCCACCTCTAAGTCTGCCACCGTAGTGCCTGCCTACCCGTTTGGACACCGAGGAGCTGCCGGTGACTTGGCTGATGGGATGTTTGCTCCCAGGAACAAGACTGAGGTCACTAAATCCATGCCCGGAGACCAGGACCATTCTCCGCTTGGTTGTGGCTCATGGAGCATGAGGTGCAGAGACAGAGCTGCTGCGGGAACGGCCCTGGGCTGCTGTTTGCCAGCAGGAGAGTTGCTGATGCGGGATGGAGTTAATGGGACACTTGCGCATCGCTCTCTTCCTTGGCCTCTGTTGAATGCTCTTGCAATTCTCAGCGACAAAACAGCCCCTGAGGGGTAGATGCCACCGAATGTAGCAAGGGAATACCCCTGTGGATGCTCTGGCTTCTGCTCTGTGCTGGACAAAAAAGGCAGGAAACCAAAATACCCTGTCCCAGAGCCATGTCCATGCCCTTGGCCCCGTCCGTGCACCACATGGAGCGCAAGAGCAACGGGGAGTCGGTGCGTTACCATTGTTCATTGTTAGCAGCTTCAGATCTGAAGCAGCAAAAGGGGAGCCAATATCCCACTCCAGCTTGCAGAAGCCATCCAGCTCCCTCTTTGTTTGTCGGCAAACGGGATGGATAACAAAGGGCGCTGCTGAAATCCAGCAGTGTTGCAAGATCTGCGCGTAATAGTTGTGGAGCGGGTTGAAAAGGAGGAAAACAAGGGGTTTTATGAAGAAAAATTGCAGGCCTTCCAGTTGCTTCTGTTTCCCAGGGTGGTACTGCAGCTGAAGGTGGATCCTGCGGTGGGGTTCCCACAGCTGCCCTGCATCTTGCGGGAGCTGGAAAAATCCTATGAAGATGTTAAAGGAAAAAGAAAAATAAAACCAACCCACCCACCAACCAAACAGCATTCAGTGGTGAAAGGAAGGTGGGGCTGGGATGGAAGAGGAACAGCCAATAATTAAATGAAGATTGGGGTGGTAGGGGGGGAAGCTTGAAGCTTCTACCAATTCCATTTTCTAGAACCCAAAGCTTACCTAGACCCTAGTTTGTTTTTGGTTTAAAATCCTTTCCTGTGAAAGAAAAGCTCTAATGACTGAAAATAATACTTTGGGACTGAATCTTCTAGTTTTGGGAAAACTGATTTTTCAGTAACAAAATCTTTCACATAAAATATTCCAGAAGGCTGGAGCTGTCATTGATGAAGGTGATTCTCAGGCTAGATGTCCCTGCCTGCTTTCACCTGCCCTGGTGACAGTCTGGTGCCTCTTTTCCTTACAAACTCAGTTGCAGGAAGGGCTGTCACATTTTGCTGTGATGGCCACCAAATCCAGGCTCTTTCATGGCAAGGAGAAGGTCAGTGGTAGATGACAGCTGAATTATATTACTGATGCTCATATGGTACCACATCTTTCAGTGTTACGAGCCGGATGTGGCTCTGAGCAGCACTTTTTGAGGACACATCATGCACATGGCATTCCCCATCCCCTCTTCACTGAGAGCTGGAGCCACAACCAAATGTGGGACCTTGACTGTCACAATTCCATCTGTGGTATTGATCGACAGGACATAAACACAGCCTGTGGGGTTGAAGGTATCCGCCAAGCCGTGCAGAAATGCCATGTTGCTTTCATTTCACTGCACGCTTGTCCCCCCTCATCCTTTCGAGCCAGATGCTACTCTTCATGTTGCCACAAGAGGTTAATATTTCTGACATGAATCGATAATGTTGGATGTGGAGCTCATTTCTTGGCAAATCAGCGCAAAGGACGTAAACAGTGCCTGTTTGTTTTGACTTTCTTCCCTCGTTAAATCTGGTTTATTTTAGTAGATGGTCATTTGATTTCATTAATTAAAATACGGCTGGGTAGGGGAATGAGAATGAATACAAAAGCTTTAGGATTGATATATACAAGAGGGGAGGAATATCCTTTGGATTCCTGTTGCCACTAAGGAAGTTGTAAGAGGCAAAGTAGGTCTTCATCTCTTGGCTCTGTAGCTGAAGGGAGGAGAGGGTGGTAATTTTAGCTCTCCGTGGCGCTTTGCTAGAATTCAGTGTTGAGACTCAAGGTCTTTGACAAAGCTGGGTTAATTAATGATAAATAAGACACGGTGAACATAAGACACAGCAAAACAAAGCCAAAATGTGTATTACAAACCAATTATTAGAAAAGCATACAATATGTTTTAGTATGTCTCTGTTTTTGTTAGCAAAACATTTGGGAATAGGGTTTTTTGTCTATTTATATTTCAGCAAATATTAATAAGAAATTAGACTGTCAGCTTGCGGACTCTCTTCAGATCAGTTACACTCATTTTTCGTAACGCTTCCACCGGAAGTGCTACATTCTGCTGTTGCATTGTCAAGACAATTTGCCCAACTAATACCCCACTTGCTGTGCTGCATCAAGAAACAAGCAGCTGCGACCCTCGCAGCTGGAATAATAATTGCTTTAAAAATTACAGCTTGAAGAGGACAAACCCTATTTCAAAATCAAGTTTTGGACCTCAAAACCATGGGTGGTGGCCACTGAAAGAAACCTAAAAGACAAGAAGCAAAATTTCAGAATTTTGAAAAATGAAACGCTTACTTTGGAAGTCTTAAAATATTTTTTTTTTCAGAATTTTGCTTAGAAATTATTTTAACTTTCACTGATTTGTTTAGTCTTAACAATTCACACATCTTTTTAAACAGCTGCTAAATAACACTATCTTTTCTTTTGGGCTGAAAACTGTACCCCATTCAATCTAATTCTGCTCCTTTCTGGGCCAAAGAAATGCTTTCATTTGACACAGAATTATCGCTGAGTTGCTGGTGATGGACGTGGGAGGTTTAGGTGCCCATTGGCAACAGCAAAGTGGTCTCCATTTAGGTGTGACTTGAACCAACTGTTTGCTTTAGATTCTTTCTTGTGTTGCTGATGACAAGACAAACAGCTGATTCGCCCTGGGCTGAGGCCCCTGATACCAGGCGGCGGTTAAACCACTTACAGTAATTGGGTTATGAAGGAATTGGGCTGGTGGCTACCAGGCTGCTGTGTCTCGGTGCCTGAGCCATTTAAAGTCATTTAAAATTGCCTCCTACATAGATATTTCTGGATGTACACCTAAACCTTGGTTTTAGCAGGAGATATCAGCTACCTACACTGAACTCAGAGAGAAAAAATATGGAAAAATAGAGACGTAAAAATAACCCACAAATCAGGAATTTCTCTACATAATGTGGGGCAAAGACCAAACCCATTGCTTCTGGCTTGAATGTTGGAAATATTCAATTTCCCCCCCATATTCTCTGCTTTGCACAATCTGTAGGGAAGTTTTATTTTTTTCTGCAGGAAAGAAATTATTTCCTGCTCTCTCCAGATTTCCTGCAAAATGCTAATTCTGCTTTTTACTGGCTTTCCTTTCCTCGTGTGCCATTCTGAACAGGGCTGGTCTTCAGCACGTGCATGAGCTTTCCTTGACTTGAGAAGAAACACTATGGAGCGCTTACGTGCACCATGCAGCTCACTAGAGTCAGCTCACCCTGTGTTTCCATGACAAGGAGTTTTTAATGACCTCCACTGGCTTGGGAGCCAGCTGAATTTGCAAATCCTTTCCCCCCTAGCCCCTACACAATGAGATTGCTAGGCAAGCAGGCAGGCTTTTGGAGTATTTTTCCAACTCAAGGTTTCCTACACGGCACCATGAAATGGCAGGTAAAATGTGACCATGACTGGGCAATGCGTAGCGTGGTGTTGTGTTTGCGATAATTTATGCTTTGCCGGGAAGCTCTGCAGAGCCCTTATGTAACTGAAGGTCTTAAACATGTGTCATAAATTGCTTGAAAATGAGAGGAAACTTAACTTTCCTTGTAAGAAGACTAAGGGCAGTAATTTATTACTGTAAATAAGAATGAGAAGATTAAAAAATTAATTAAAAAGGAAAATGTCGAGCTCTTTTTATTCAAAATTTGAAAGGACCTGAAGTCAATTGTTTCCTCCCGTGGAAGGTCTGGTTTCTATCAGCCAGGCAGAAAGGCTTTTGTTTCTAGCAGTCAAATCAACAGGCCAGTAAGAGTAGCTTTGAACTGCAATTTGTCTTTATGTATTTCGAAAATGTTCTTTCGACGTGTTTACATGTTGGCGGGGGCGCTTTTGCCAGAGTCAGCTCTTTCTGGGACGATTAATCAAACGATCAAGTCTCTGATTAATCAAAGTCCCTCCTGACAACATAGTCCTTTCTTTCAATCACCTGCTGAGTCTCTACTAAAACCCAAACAAGCAAATGATTAAACTTTTTTTTTTTTTAAATAGAAAAGAATGAAAGAAAGAAATTTTTAAAAAGCGGCGTGTCTTGCAGATTTGGCACTTTCCGAGGTACATACCTCAAGGAGACAGAGATCTTGGACTACATTTGTGATGCAAACTGGAACCTTTGGCTACCAAATGCAGGATGTGGTGTATCCTGTTCAAAGAGGCACATATTTCGCGTGTTTGTGTTGGCTCCTCTCAATCAAAGCATGCTGTGATTCAGCTACACTAAAAATTAACAATCTATGTTATAGCCGTGTATTACATTACGCCCCATTTTTTTTGAAAGATCTTTTCCAGAAAGACGTCTTCTAAAGAGAAGGAAGGGTAGGTAACAAAAAGCTCGCAAATGTTTTCATAATAATTACTCTATGGCAATCAAATCATGCCACTTTAAAAGATCAGCTGAACTGTCTGTAAATGTTTTCTCATCTCTGCAGCACGGTACAAACTCCTAATGAAATGCATCTGTCTCCATTTCTGCATGAAATTGGAGGTGGATTTTTGTGTCACTGGCTCTTCAATGACATTGCGAACTGGAAAAAAGAAGAATAAGAGTTAACATAGGGAATGCTGTCCCACAGCAACTTGGGATTTTCATGAAACTGGTTTTGTGGGGTTTTTTTAAGAGTGAAAACAGGCTGCCTTAGATGAGTTGACTGTAAATAGACAAAAATCAAAGACTAAAATCTCCTCCATGATGTGCAACATCATCTGAGTCTGCTAGTAGCCTTAACGCTCTGATTACCGTCTTTGTTTTGGCTTCTAGGATTTCAAGCTCTTTGTTAATAATCATTCTTCACACCTTCCCTTCAGAGGTATTTTACAAACCATTGAATGAGATGCTGCAGAGGCAACGCCTAAATACAATTCACTTTGTTCTCAGGCAAAAGCAGACCGTGTTATAAAGGAACTAAATAACTCAACCATGTCCAAGACCCAAGGAGGAAGAGATGCCCGGGCGGTGCAAACACTGACCGTAACCCTGGACTGCTCTCTAACTGGGGAATGACGTTGCTTTCTTCAAACCAATGCCACCTGCTTCTGCAGATTGGATTAGAGGGCTTCCCCGCGGTGTATGCACATAAAACACTCCTGGGTTAACTGACAGGGTAGGAACACGGCTATTTTTGCATACTCTGTTTCAACACTGTTGGTAAATCTCCAGATTTCCTCCAAGTTATTCCATATTCTTGACGTGTGAATCCTTCTGCCAGTTCACTGTTTTGTTCCCCTGCCCCACCTATTTCTAAATCACTAATTACTCTTGTTACATGCTGATGAGCCAAATATGTTTGTTTTTTCCCTTCCCCAGGGCAGCTATTAAAACCCACAGTTGGCTGTATTTGCTAAAGTGGCCTTATGAAAAGACCTTGCCCAACACATCTAATGACATCTTCTTAGTATTAATTTTCAGCAGGCATTTCCGCAGAAACCCCATTTTGTTTCAGGCACAACTCTATTTCAGATAATGCAGTCTGCAGGCTTCATATAAAACCAGCATCGTGTTTCTTTCTTTGTGGCCTTTAGAACAAAGTCAAGCAATGTTCATTCTTCCAGTTGCAAAACTCCTCCTCAAAAACAAACCCCAGAAAACATGTTTTTCTCCCTGCTTGAATTTATCTCTTTCTGTTTTCCATAACCTGTGTGTGGCATCTTGGGTATTTGTCACCCTAGAGAGGACAGGACGTGAAAAAACCAACACAACAGAAGCTAAGCTAAAAATCTTGAGAGAAATTATATGCTGAGGATTTTCTTAGTTGTTCTGGTGAAAGAAGCAACTGCATGTCAGGTCTTGGTTTCAGGAGAGTATGATACCTGATGTCTTAAAAATAGCAAATCTCTTCAGAACTTCATGGTGGAAAAGACTTCTGATAGCTGGCTGATTCACAAAGTCAGTTAAAATTGCCTCCTACATAGATATTTCTGGATGTACACCTAAACCTTGATTTTAGCAGGAGATATCAGCTATCTACACTGAACTCAGAGAGAAAAAATATGGAAAAATAGACACGTATAAACTAATGCCACTAATAAACTGCCACATTTAAAAATACCAAGCAGCGGTTTCTTATTCTGTACACTTTAAATATTTAAACAAATCAGGAAAATTCATCTTATTCTTGGCACAGATCTTATCCATTTTATTACCTAGTATCTCCAAATATGCTGAGATGCCAAGTAATTTCCAGTTTTTATCAAGTTTTAACTTTGGAGTATGACTTTGGGATATTATATTCAGAAGTACATGGGGCTTTTGAAGCAAAATTTCCTTGGATTGCATATATCCCTTTCAGAGCTTTGCCTTTAGATGGAAATTCATTCTGAGCCAGTAATATTTTATGTTATTTCTAAAACTCTTAAGTTTATAAAGCATGTAATGAAATTTAAGTCGTCGTCTTCCACGGCCCAGGTGGAGTCATGAATTAGCACTGAGTTCTCTGTGACCTGGTTGCCTTTTTTTCTGTTTTTGCATCATTCTAGATAGATCATGGAGTATGGCATGAAATATCTCCAGGGAGACATGACGGTCACTTAGGCAGCCCCCTCTCCTGGGAAAGCAGTCCTTCCTTGGCAGGGTGAAGATGCTAGCGCTGGAAATACAGGGGAAAACTGGCCGTGACCTGGAGATGTTCTCTCAGAAGCCTCATGGGTCATGTCTATCTGTGAATTAAGAAAGAGGCTCCTTCTGATGTGGTTATTAGCTGGACCATAGCTATGGCACAACATTCATCACAGCAATAAGTGAAAAAGAGAAAATATCAAAGTACATTGGATTTTTTTTTATAAACCATTAAGATCACTATTCTTTATTTAGGAAATTTGCCATCTCAGATCCTCAGTCCAGTTCCATACTCATCCAAATTTATCTGATTCCAAAATACCAAATAGTTTAAATTAAATTCAAAATGCTAAAACTGCACTGTGCTAATTGTTTTTCTGGATGCACGGCAAAATGAGGTTCCCTATAGATTCTTTTGCACTGTTTATTCTCAGCTCTGAGCTTGATAAGACTGTCAAACATAAGAACCTAGATTGAAATAACTCCATCCTGGGTGATAAAGACAATAAGAGGGATAAAACCCCACAGTGGGAAGGATTAAGCTGCTAATACTCACTCGTTGTACCTGTATTACACCAAAGAAGCAGTGCTGAGGAACATCATCTGCACGTCCAGGAGTTAGGGCAGACACATGATCACAGTTTGGGCCGACATGTGCCTGTCCACGTTGATTTTCTGGTTGTTAAAGCAGATGAAGGAGTCGCTGGAGCGCAGGCATCGCCGCCTGGGCAGCCCGCAGTAGCTCCATCACACCTCGGAGTGTGTTTGCTCAGCGCCGCTCCTCTGTATTTCAGGTGGGTCTTGCTTGCCAGAAGGGAAACTCTGTTTATGTAGCATGTTACGGAGGTGACACGCTCTCTGCCCCTGTTAGGAAAAGTTTGCTTTTCCCCCTGAATCTAACCCAAAAGTCACACCGGTTGAAAGAATACAAATGCTCTTTTTATATGGGAAAACACAGAGCAGGAGTCAGTCCCTTGCCCTGGCCAGTCGCAGGTAGAATCGGGGTCCGAATTGGCGCAGTGGGGAAGCAAACAGGAATTGCAGCTAAGCTGTGGCCACGGACACTGTGTGCCACAAGTTGTCTCAGCTGCTCAGCCCTGGAGTAGATTTTGGTCAAGGAGCTGAATTTCAGGGAATCAAGTGTTCAGTGTGTCTGCTCAGGCTTTTCAATGGTCAGTGCTTTACGACTTGCATCAATCTGACAGTCAGACATTTGGCCTTAGTGCTTATTGGTACGAGCAAAGTGTATTTCATACCTATTAGCCACTTTTCCTTCCAGGAATTGGCTTGTCCTGGAAGCTCTGCCAAGTGGTTTATATACAAGCCTGTCACTGACGTGCAGCTCACGCTGCCTGCTAAGCCGCAGCCGGGTCCGATCTGCTTTATATCCCGTTTTTCACACTTGAGAGAGTGAGCACCAGGATTGTGTGAGCCCAGAGCAAAAAAATTAAAACAATGGAGCTGTTCAGAGCTGTTTCCTTTGGAGATGTTCGGCGCTGATTACATCTAGCTGCACAGCAGGTAGCCACCTAGCAAAGTGCTTAGCAAGAGCTGCCTCATAGCGCCAGGGCGTCCATGCAACGCAAAGGGATTTTTAATTCCATCTGTCACACACAACTTTCTGCAAGACTTCCAAAAATCACATAACCCCGTGCCCAGCCCCGGCTCTGAGAGTGCAGTCCTTTTGTTTATTGTCTTTGGGCCTGGTGTGCCTGCAGCTGTGCTGGTGGCAGCATCAACCCCACTGACAGACCCCCTTGGTGGGGGGAGCGGGGACTGGGATCTTCCCACGTCCAGCCTTCGTTTCTGGGAGTGACGGTGGCAGAAGGTCATGGGCACCTCCTCCCTTCACCTGACGTGTCCTCTTGGAGCCCCGTGGTGGTTCCCCACTGCTGAATGTCCCCCCGGGTCTTCCCGCACTGCAGTGACCAGGGAGCACACTTGCCTTTCACGCCTGGACTGCTAACTGTGATGACATCTCTCATGGTCAAGGTCTTTCCCAAATCCCACAAACTGATGGGTCCTGGGCATCAGAGACGACCCCATACCAATTGTGAGAGGTTTCTTTTAATGTCTTGGACTGGTCCCATCTCTTTTTTGCCTGCAGCACACCTGCTGCTCCTTGTGCCATAACATCTGCATTGCAGCAATGTGAGTGCTCTTGGATGGCAGGAGGGGTGAGAGGGAGGTAGAAAGGTGTGCATGACACTTATGGGCCCCCAGTCAGCCCCCAGAAGGGCCTGTAGTGACAGGAAAAGGGGTAACAGGTTTATATTGAAAGCAGGGAGATTTGGACATTTGGAAAAAGTTCTTCCTGGAGAGGGTGGGGAGCACTGGGACAGATTGCCCAGAGAAGCTGTGGATGCCCCATCCCTGGAAGTGTCCAAGGCCAGGCTGGATGAGGCTTGGAGCAACCTGGTCTAGTGGAAGGTGTCCCTGCCCATGGCAGGGGGGTTGGAACTGGATGGTCTTTAAGGTCCCTTCCAACCCAAACTATTCTGTGATTCTATGATTATTGGAGTAACTGGACAAATTAAACATACACTGCATAAAATAATAGCCCAAATCCATTTGGGGTCACATCTATCCCTCAGTCACAAACATAAATCTGAAGCTGAGAGTGTCTCTGAAGTCCAAACGTGAAAACCGCTGAGGGGAAAAGGTTCGCCTTCCTTCGCAGGCTCACGTTTGCCGGCTGTCCAGCACGTGTACCCGCAGCCAGCCGCTGGCATGCAGCGATGGCACACACCGAGTGGAATGTGTCTGGCACAGGGGGACCTTTTTCAGCTTCTATTTTCCTAGTTGGTCATGCCAGGAGACATATTTGTGTTTATTGCTGGGGCTGGGAGTTGCCTACAGGTGCTAATTATTGACTGTTCCTCCTCCACAAGAGAGCCAGTGTACGAGCCACCCTTTGCTCCGCCTGCGAGTCAGCGTCCCGTTGCCGGCCCTTCCCTGCAGCTGGGAATGAGCTGTTTGGGTTGGAGTGGAGTGCACAGATGGTGCCACCCATGGCATGCTTTGCCAGCAGCAGCCCCTGAGGAGGTCATTCATGGGAAAGGGAAGCCAAAAGGCATTTGTACAGGACTCCCCAGGCTGACATATATCTTTGCATGTCAGGTGGCTGCTCCAGCACGGAGCTGATGGACTTACAGATGGCAGAGGAGGCCTGTCCAGCCCTGGACATGGACTGGTCTTTCAAGTTTGGGAGCAAAAAGCATTTAACATCTCCCAAAAGGCCAGGGGCAGTCTGTTTTCCAAGGTTTCACATTGCCTGCACAGCAGCTTGCCTTAGATGTAAGAGGCATCCTGTCCCATGGGAGGGTCCTCGGAGGGGCTGACCCTTCCCCAGGAGAATATTAGTTTTCTGCAGGGCATTTCTCTGGCAGCACCCAGTGTGCCAGCCTCTGCGTTGGCAGGTCGGTCTTACACAACATGCAGAGTCTGCAGAAGTGATGAAATCCAGAATATAAACTGGGATTTTTCACTTCTGATGGCTATCGGATAAAGAAAAACAGCTTCTGGCTTCTGTCCTCTCTGTTCCCAAACAAGAAGCATTTATTATACATTTTTAATTAAGATTTAGGCTGATATAGTGAAATTGCTGCCTCTCCCTGTCCTGCCTTTGTTGAAAAGACAGCTGAATAGAATTATTAGAGGAAAACTTGCCTGATGATTCATTTTTTAGCTGCAGTCTTTCCTGATGTCCAGTAAAATCATAGAACATAAATCACAGCAGCCTAAAGGCTCAGGGCGTCATTCTCCATCAGGTGGCCTTGGAGAAGGCAGAGATTTGAGAAGATTCCCACAGTGTGGCTAAACCCGTCACGTTTTAACTTTGTCAAATTTATGTGAAAAAGAAAGTCACAGAATCTTTGCACCTGGAGCTATAAAGTGGCCCTCACTCCCCTGAAGCACAGCCAAGGCTTGTTTGAAATCTGGTCCACCTCAGGGACCATCGTTTGGACTGAATAGTAACAGCCAAGTTGAGGCGAATTCACCACGGGCTGGGGGTAGACGGGAAAGGTTCACGTTGCTTTTTTCATATGGGTGGTGCGGTTGTTTCTACGGGTCGGAGTCATACGGGCGGTGCGGTTGTTTCTACGGGTCGGAGGGCCTATGTTGGTATGGCCCTGACCTTTGTCAGAAGATCCACAGCCACGCGTTTGTGTTTGAAAAATGGCAAACCCAGGCGTTTTCCAGGAAAATCCTCCAGTTTGCAGGATCTTTCACTGAGTTCCTTTGGGAAGAACAGTTGAGTTTAATAGGAAATTTAAATTTTAAAGTTTCTGTAAAAAATATGTAAGTGCTTTTTATTTTGAAACAATAATGTTCCCAAGAAATATTTTTAAAAGCATGTGTCTCTCTTCATTGTTTATTTTTCATAACTTTTAGATTTTTAGATCAACACCAGTCATTTTCATTAATGCTCTGTGACCCTGTTCGGCACTAACATGCTGAAAATTAAACGTTTACTGAAGTACTCCACTAAATCAGGGATCAGAGCCCCTTAACGGCATGTACACGCATACTCTACCAGCCAGCCATAAGGGTTTTTTTGCATCTATTTATGTTCCCTTTTCCTCCAGTGCAGAAAAATGATGCCAAGACGCGTTTTGCACCGGCCTACCGCACACTGAGATTTTCCCTGCTCCCAGCCCCCTTACAGAGAACACTTTTACTTTCATTTGTTACTTTAATATAACATTTTTCCTCCTGCGTTTCACAACATTGAGCAACACCCCCCTCCCCGGTTGTGATCGCTGGGTTCCGTTCAGCATCACGGCGGAGGAATCCCAGGCATGCTCCACCAGTGCACAGCCCCCTCGTGACCCGCGGGCAGGCTTTGGGCCACCGCTCTCACCTCTTCCCTTCATTTTTTTGGAGCAGAGCTGGGTAGAACCCAGTTTTTCCATCTCACAACGGCACTTTGTGATTGCAGGGTTGTTTTTCCCTCTCAATCTCCCTGTGAACCAATAGGTCTCATTTGAAATGAATGAGTGGGAGAGAGAAAGGAGGAGAACAAATACCTTACAGTCCCGTGGTGAGGGAAATACTCAGGCTGCCAGCGCTTCAGGCTTAATTCCCAGCTCTAAAGGCTGTGCCTTTCCCATCCCAGCTGGCCTCCCCACCCCAGGCCGCAGGATGCTCTGGACCTGGGCGAGCACATACTCCCTTTCTGTGCGCAACCAAAAATTCCTCTTTGCCAAAGAAGTGGGAGCAAACCCACCGTGTTCCTCCAAAAAGTTTCCAACTCAGTGCATCAGTATTTTTCCACCTCCAAAAACATTTTGTAAGAGCTTTCCAGCCCATTTCCCTTCTGTGGCCTTTAAAAGCATGTCAGTCATTGTAGTTGTTTCAGTAGCTGGTCCCATCGGAGCGGGTTCAACTCTATTGATTCCAATGGCACCTAATTTGTATGAATGAGTGTTTTCATGTGTACAGATAGATGTAATGGTTTGGAAGACATTTATGTGCCTGATATAATTAAATCCAGTGGTCTTGTATTCCTTCAGCTTTGGATAGTGGAGATGAGAATACCAGATCTTTCTTTATGGAAAAGTCTTACAGAATTTAATAAGAAAACAATAACCATTCTTGGGCTTTGGAGCTTGTTGAATAGGATTTAAAAGTGCATTACATCACAGCAATTCTATAGAACGTCTTAAAAACTCTATGTGAGAGGGGATCGATCTCTATCAAATTCTAAAGATTACACAGTCATTTCCATAGATTATTTAATTTCTCTCCAATTCTACTGGTTGAACTCCTATTAATTTATGTGGGGCTTTCCCATATGGCGCATATTATTTTGGCCGTAAAAACGCTCCCTGAGGCAAAACAGGCTATGAAAGACACACAGCCTTGGTTCAGCCCAATGAAATCCCATTAGCTTCCATCAAGGCTGAGTCAGGTTTGCAGAACTGCTCCGCGCCCCTGTTCACACACGCACTCAAGAGCTCTTTGCACAAGGCTGAGCAGCCATGGAAGGGCAGTTCCCTGCCCCGTGGAAGGGACTATCTTCAGCTCCACATCTGAGATGTCTGAGCTCCTGTGTGTGGTCTAGCAAGCTTGCTAGATGCTGTGAATGCCTCATCGCTGGAAGTGTTTGCTCCTCTTGCTGTGCTCACCCCTCTTTATTGACCCTCTGGGGTAGCTCTCCATCCGGCTCCAGTGACCTTCTGAGATAGGTCTCTGTCCAGCTCCAGTGCCCCATGGAAGCGCACAAGGTTAAATAGCATCACCTGACCGTGAACTGTGGCCGGGAGCAGTCTGACCTAGGTACTTATCAGAAGCTGATCTCCAAAGAGCTGTAATCAGCAATTGCAGCCAAGGGGACTAAATCTTACGGGCTCATATGTCTTCCTTGGCCTTTGGGACCCCAGGAGTGCACTTTCTTTCTTGCTGCTGTTGTACTGTGGTGAGTGGGTGGGATGCCTTTCTGTTTTCACCTTACCATTGACCTTACGATTTATTTTGTTTAACCTAAGCCTACTGAATTCCAGCCCTTCTTGTACAGCCCAGTGCAACCTGCAATATAACCTTACACCTAATTAGGTAAGCACACCGTAAGGCTTCGCTTACGTTCATTTTGCAGTGATTTATTTTTCTTCTCATACCCTTATGAAAGTGGACACCACCAGTGGATGGTGGGGTCAGACTTCACCTTCTCGTGCACAAGCTTAAGTAAGCAAATGTCTTGGAGGGAACTTCAAAGCAGGGGATCAAGAGAGGGGCAGCTTTTTTAGCCCTGTAACCAACAGCTTGGCATGTTGAGATCGAACCCCAGCATGATGCTGAGTGTGCAGGCCACTTGGATGTACCAGTGTGTAATATGAGCCCAGAAGAAAGCGTGATTCGGGCATAGCCTGGTACAGCTGCGCTTTTGCCAACGGCCTGATTTTGATTTCCAGAGCTGGAGATCTAGCCCTTAGTTTGTCATTTGAGATTCTGAAGTTATCCGATGCGGAGCGTAGTGTGTCTCAACCTGATTACGTTGCATGCAGAGTGGCCAGGCCCTTGGTTTTGATGAAGCTATGCCATTTTCTTCCAGAAGAGCATCTGCCCCCCTGCAGAGACCTTTTGAAGCCTGGCTAGAAATTGCTTAACAGTGGGAACTTCTGTAACAGCACAAATAATTTACAGCAAGGCCTTTGCTATTATTATTCTGCTGCATTTCTTCGACGTATAAAATTATTTTATATTGCGTATTTTCCCATGCCCTTTCCCCACTTGCACTGTCTGCCTCGACTCGTTGCTAATGACGTTTGTTGACAAGCTCAGCGCACTTTGATAAGTCTTCTGCCAAAGCGTCTCTAATAAAAATAAGAAGAATGACAAGTGGAACAGCGCAAGAAGGATTCCAACAGCAACAGCTGAAGGTTAAAGCAGCATAAAACAGGGGGAAAACATAACAAAAACAGAACACAGAGAGCCCAGATTGCCTTTGTTAAGAACATTTAATGCTTAATTTTGTTTTATAGCCCTGGCTCTCCAGCTATCCGTGCAACTTAGATTCCCATCTTTTGCAGTTGTATGAATCTGCCTTCAATTCCTG
>NW_010258515.1:175982-256353 GCF_000690775.1 Eurypyga helias
ACTCTGTGTATAAACTTGACACCTTCAGGCTTTGGCCTCATCTGCTTTTGGTCTTCCAAGAGCCAGAGTGAAGACACGTCTCCTGCCCATGGAAATGCGACCGCAGGAGGCTGGTGGTCTACAGCCCCTCGGCACAGCTTCTCTGCTGGCAACGGGCACAGATGCCGTAGCGGTGAGGTGGGCAGATACAACGGAGAGCATGCAGCCAAGCACGCGGGATATTTCCTGTTTTGGCATATCTAGTCCTTACGCGTACCTCCGCACAGCTGGCGAGAGTGGGTGTGCAGCTGCTCCGAGGGTGAGATTCCCAAGCCTGGCACCAGCTGTTCCTGGCACCGCATTGAAGCGGTGGGGGGGAAACAACGCTCAGACCTTACTCCTCAATCCATGGATCTCTTCCCTGCCTCCTCCACCATCACTGCTTGCTTTTGGAAGGCACCTGTGATTTCTCAGCTCTGTGCTTCTCCCTCCTCCAAACAAAGAAGAAACTCAGTCCCGAATGTGTGACTTTGCCTCCATTTGGGCTTCACCGAACTGTGATGTTGCAATTGGCAAATGATGACCTCGTAAGACAACCGGGCGATCAGGATGGTTGGCAGGGGTATGTGTCTTAGGACTGCGGTCAAGGGGGAATAGATGTACAACTGGATAGGCAATTAATGCCCCATTGGACGATATCAGTGCATCCGGTAAATGCATCTCATGGTAGGGGCTTAGCGCAGCCAGCACGGATCGAGCGCAGGGGAAATCAGTGACAATAGACACAAAATAGCTTGTTTGAAATTCTGGAGCTTTCCACAGAATTTAATAAGCCTTTTCAGCTGTTTTACAGAAAGCCTTGACAACCTTTTGAAAGACGCAGGAAGGCCAAAGTGCCTAAACAGCTTTAAACTCCTTGGCCCAAGATCCAGTCTGAGCACAGCTGTGTCTAACCCCACCGTGAGAACCCGAAAACGCCTGAATTCTCCGCTTGTTAGTGCTGTGAAGGTCTCGGTTTGGCAATTCTCCACTGCAGAAAGTCCATTTTTGAAACAACCCACATTTCAGCAGCGAGGGCTGAAGTTACAGGTGTCCCCAGAGCAGTGAGCGGGTGGCCCAGATCAGGGGACAGCAGCAGCTGCGGGGAGGGGTGACACCCCCGGTATGTCCCTCACATCCCCGGTGTTATCTACAGACCCTTGCTAACACTGTTATCCGAGACAACTTTTGGCAGCTGAAGGGGGAACCACCATTTGGAAATATAATGTAATGCTTTTTAATTAGGAGCGAAGGATTAGGGGAAGATCATATCTGGATTCCTCTCCTTGTGCCACATAAGATATTTTTAGTGCCCTCAAAGTCAGCTGGAGTTTCTGCAAAGGAGGAGGCTCTGCTCTCCCCGTAGGGTTTTTTCCAGCATTGCCCACATCAGTGGGGTAAATAACTCCTTCTCCTTGCTCAATAATGTACCAATGGGACTTTCTGAGCTTGTTCAAGCCAGGTCATTTTTAAGGGAATTGAGGCATCACCGTTCTTCCTTGAAATTAAGCTCTTGAGCTCCTCTAGCTGTCCAACATGAAGTCACCAGCTCCAGTGAAGACCCACAAGGTCTGTGTGTGAAGGTCAACAGCAGCTGAAATTAAAAAACTACTTCAGCATGCAGTAATGCCCACTGAGGCATATGGACATCACCTTGGAGGGTGTTGTAAAAGGCCTCCGGGTGAAATGCTGTGGGGACGGTGAACCCTCTGCCATGGTCCCAGCCTTTCCCTGGGGCTGTGAGATTGCAGCCCTGTGCTAAGCTGAGCTCCCGAGAGAGGAGAGCATCAAGGACTCAGTCCATGAGTCCATCTTGACCGGACCCTATGCTGGTGGATGTTGATTACAACTAGTCTAGATGGGACACTGAAAGCTAAATGCTACCTCTTGAAGGTCTCCGTCCTGGGAAGCCTCCTGTTAACACAGATCCATCAGCTCAACACTACCCATTTACCAATACTTTAGAGAAAATGATGTCTTTTGGACCTGTCCCCAAAGTGGGAAAATCCTGTCCTATAGGAAGCCAATACTAGAAAGATGTAGCACATCCCAATCCCCTTTTGAGTAATACCCTTGGAACGCTGAAGGTCTGGAAGGGTTTTATAGTCTAAATATCATGCCTGGGCCCCTGGAATGGGAGTGCAGGCATCCAGTGACTTGGCAGGTAACAAATCTCCGTGCTCCGAAAGGCAGATGTAGTCATTGCTTGGCTTTGTGGGACCAGCACCTGGCTTGCTAGAATCGGTTTATGTCTGCTTTTCCTGTCCTGGCTCTTTGGAGGGATCTGATGACTGATCTCACTCAGGTCTCATCCCCACCCTGCAAATCCTGCATTTCTCTTCACCTGCAGTGCCCTGTGGATGTTTGCTTTCTTCTGCCTTGCGCTGGTGGCATGGTGCTCATGCTGGCACAGGGTCTTTACAGACCATAGATCCCACGTGGACATGCGGGGTGGGACTCGGAGGGTGTGTTGGGGGATGTGTGCGGGTGGAAGAGGGTCCCTGTGCCTCGGTGTCAGTCCTGGCTCCAGGACAGCTCTGCCCTGGGGCAGGACCCATGCTGGACTGAATGAGACAGAGTGGCTCTGCCATGATGTACTGGGGCTTGGGCTCCACCACCCACCCGGTGCATGGTACAGTGCTTTTTCCCTTCTTCCCTTAAAATTAGGCTGATCTAGTGGTTTTGCACACCTGTGTCAAATGCCTTATTTTTTTCTCCATTAAAATAGAATTGGCAAAAGAAGGAAAAAGTAAACAAAAAAACGCAACAATATTTCAACTGGTTTGAATCAGAAAGATGATTCAGTCAGGAATAATTTCTCTTTTGTTATTTGAAGCATCTCTTTAAAAAGTCCTCTGAAAAATTCTGCTTTTCAATCCAAGGGTTTTCTTTTTTTTTTTTTTTCCTGGAATATCCTTCAATTTTCCTTATACAGCTGACCATATCTCAACCGCCTCCCCTCTTAAAATAGTCTGTAAAGAAAATAAATAATCTAATTTTGGTGTTGAGCAAAGCCATCGATCTGTCCCAACAGAAAATGCTGCACACTTCTCAGTTCTCCAAAGAAAATTCACTTCCCCACCCCTTTTCTTTTTGTCCCACATTTTTTCCCCTTTGTTCATAAGGTCAATTTGGGACAATTCCTCTTCTCCCCAGTTTTCAGTATTACACAAGTGGACCAGAAAAAACAGCCATTCAGCTGCTCTAACCGCAATCTAAATGAGAATGAGAAGATATTTCAGCTGTTTCTCTTGGTTTCCATTTTTCTCAGTTTCTGGCTCAGTAGCTCCCAGAACCTATTACACTAATTGTTCTTTTCCAAAATCCAACTGTCAACAAAAGGCAGGGAACCAGTCTAACATTTTCAGCTGAAATTTTCACTACTTTGGTTTGTTCCTGGCTTTGATTTTTGTGAACTTGTTTGCCCTCCGAGAAGTTTGACATTTTGTGATATTTCCCCAAACTAAAATTTGGTTTCATAAACTCTTCATCTGACAAACACAAAATTCATTACCACAAGCGACGCTTCACGGTGGGGCAGAAACAAACGTCTCCCTCGTTATATTGTTTCCAGGCTGTAACGAGATAATTAAAGTGTTTATGTGAAGCTATAAGGGAATCTGTACGAGGTCAAGCCAACTGTGTGAACTCTTCAGTGCAAAACCACCTTCTCAGGTTTCCACAGGAACTTTTCTTTCACAAATACGCTTAATGCCTGCCCAAAATGTCCCTTCTCCAGCCAAAATTTGTCTTATAAATGCAATGCACATTGTCAAAGAGAATGCTTGGGCTTTCTTCAAGACAATTGTTTGTCAGTATGTTTTTCCAGCATTCTTGTCATTGGAAGGACCTATCATCTCAGAAGCACTTCAACTGGTTGGTTGTGTCCAGGACACCAAAACATAATACGTGTGGTACAAACAATAAACTAGTGTGATGAAATCTTTACCATGAGGGGCCTTGAATTATTTGAGAGTTAGTGAGTAAAGTAAAATCAGTGTTTATCGACATTTTGCATCACTCGCTGGTAGTCAATAGTCAGTAGAATAGTCAATAGAATAAATGAGGTGCTTAAAGTTAAGCCCATGCTGAGATTGAGGAGGGACTTAGCATCTCCCCAGTAGTGAGATACAGGGGTGGAATATGGAAATCTCTTCTTGGATTTAACCCAGTTGAGACCAAACTAAACCCAATTGAAACCCTTCTTAAAAAGTTTGTTCCTATTTCCCTTCCGATTTCTCTTTTCCTCTCCTTTCTCTCCTCTAGCCTGCGAGCTTTGATAAAATGGAACAAGTAAAAACCCGGGGTAATTGTTTGCAGCACTGGGGAGCTTTTCTCTGACGTGTCCCAGAGCTTCTGCTGCGAGGCGGCGGGAGCCAGGCGCGGGCAGCTGGTTCCACTTTAGAGCCGTGTACGAGGCTCGCAGCTAATGCAGTTGTTATACATTTACAAACCCCTATCGCTCCGGAGCTCTGTCTTTGCACCCGCATTGACACCACCCCCATTTTGCTCCCAGTCTGCTGAGTTCTGGTTTTCCTTTGGTTTTGTTTTGTTTTTCTTTCTTTTTTTTTCCTTTTTGTTGTTCGCAGAATGAGTAAATATCTTTTCACAAGCAGGAATAAGGCCATGGATGCTCCTGGCTGCTGCTCTCCCTTTGCTACCACTCCTTCATGTGTATAAGTTTAGCAGGGGGTCCAGGAGCTAAAATGGAAAGCACATGGCTTTGCGAATTTACAATTGAAATAAAGAAATCTAATACGACAGAAGAAGCATGTTGTTTATGGAACTAGGGATTTCAGTGAAGGACATCCCTACCAAATCATAACTAAAACTACCATGATGACCTCCAAGTTTCATTTGTTGGGCTGGGAGGGAGGATAATACAGATTTTTTTTCAGTGGGTTCTGCTGAAACAATTTATTGAGACCCACAGCTGGTTTTAATGTGTTGATGAGCTGGGAAAACAGTCAAAATTGTACTCCAGTCAAGTGACTGTGTAATATCGGAGGGCTGAACCAGACCAAAATCTCTGTCATTTTATTTAATCTAATGAATAGTGTTTTGTAGCTGAAAAACATAATTGCTCTGCACATATGTTACATGCACACTTCACTAATAAAATCCACAGTGCCACCGGTGGAACGAATGAAAACACTTTTGGTCTGATTTATTTAACTCTGTTAATTTTTTAAAAGACCTACTCGGAATAAACTAAATATTTGGCATGAAAAGCTTCAGCAACTTCTATGCAGGCTATAAGGAGGAAATCTGTGTTCCTTAAAATAAAAATAATGGATTTTTTTTTTCAAGAAAAGACATTTTAACAAAATTATTTTCTACCTTTTAAAATATATTTTAAGTTTTTCACTGAAGCTGCCTTTGAAGTCAAAGACACAATCAACTTCAAAATTAGCACATAAAATTAATGATTGCTGGAGTTGGCAGGCTGACTGGAAAACCAGGACTCTTCTGGCATTTTCATTTGGAAAAGCTTCAAAGCTGCTGCCTGTGTTTGACATTAGAAGCAAAAGCTGAAATGTGAGGGAGAAAAGAGGAAAATACCTCCCAAATATCAGGTGCAGAGCAAATTTCAAGGGACAGAAAACCCCGTGCTGCGTTTGCAGTCTTGGGGATGTCACTTCAAGCAAACCTTGCAAACTTCTGAGTATGGGATTTGGTTGGTTGTTCATTTGTTGGGGTTTTGGTTTGGGTTTGCTTTTTTTGTTCTTGGGTTTTTTTAGCATTTATCAGTGCAAGGGTATGGTTCGGGGATGAATGGAAGGAGCCACTAATACTATCATTCAGTAGCTGTACCCACCCTAGAAGAAATACCCATATAGAGGAGCGACCAGCTTGTGTTAAGGAGACACTGTTGGATTTGGCTAAACTTGCTTAGAAATCTGAAAGCTGCTGCTTCTCTGAAGAGGCTCGTATTTGATCACCAAAACCAGCAGCCCAAGCATTTTATTGTGTTTTTTTGTTTCCCCAGCAAAAGTAAGCAAATTTTTGGGGGAAGCAAAGGACATAAAATTATCTGCTTTATTCCTTCATTAGTGGAAAATTAAGTTTTCCCTCTCCTATGAGAAGCCAGCTGGGTGTGGGGTTGGTGATGGAAGACAGCTGCAAACAAATGTGTTGAGTGAGTTAATGTACTGTGCGAAGATGGAAAAAGAGTTCAGCGCTGCAGGAAGGATTTGGGTATCACATGGGTTGAGGAAGGCTGAGAGAAGGACAGTAGAGAGTTCAGCTACAAACTCTGCGTTAGTATTTAAATATGGAAAGGATTTCATGAGACAGAGGGAAAAAGAAAGAAAACATGCATTTGGAGCAGCAAAATTGGCAAAATATGAGTTGCTATAAGTTGGATTCTTGTTTTCTCGAGTGGGTTTGGCTTCGAAAGTAATTAGCTTCTTGTCACATGCTTGGGCAGTCATGCCAAACAGTTCAACAACACATTATTTTTGTCATTGCACAAAAGGTGATATTGAGCCCAGAATAACTGTTTCTATTTATGACTTTGGCTTTTGGCCTAAGCTCAAAGGAAGAGAAAAAAATAATGATATCCTTTTCTGAAGGTCTTGGGGCACTTGAGTTTCAGATGTTAGTGCACAAGAAAGTTTACCCGGGTCTCTGTGTCAGTAGTAACGCCAGTTTCCAATAGCGTTAGTTGGGTTGTTTGGCTGTTCACCTGGGAGCAAACCCAGCAGAGAAACTATGTGGGATCAGGAACTGAGACCACAGTGATTCCTTAATCCTACATCTACCAAAGTCTTTTCTGAGGTGTCAGCAACTTCAGAAGGAAGAGAAAGACTCGCTAGCCAGGAGTTCGTGTATGCTACAACCCCTCCAGCTCCAAGAGCTATTCCAGTCCCCAGTGAGGCACTGTCTCAGGAACGTACCTTTAACACCCCAGGAAAATATTTTGGTCCCTTAATGTGTTGGCACAACACACCGAAGAGGGTGAGAGAGTTTCTTCCTGCTCAAAGACAGTATTGTTTAACCTGAATATTGATTAAGCCAACAGATCGTGCTGACCAGGGTGTAACAACCGAAGAGGGTAGACTCTGGGTGAAAGAGGGCTTTTGCTTGCAGGTAAATGGAGAGCATGTGAAGGGTGGCTATATATGTGGAAATGGATTTAATAAACACCTACTGAGTCTCTCTCCTACTTCCCTGCCTGTAAATATCCACCGAGGTATTTTAATCTTGATGTTTTTAATAATACAAGAAAATCTTATTAATAATTACATTTTGGAATGTTTCTGCTTAGTCAACTCCAGGGCAACAGTTTAACTTGACACGACAGTATTTGCTTTAAATTGTGTGGACCATGCCAGTCCGTGGGGGTGATTAATCTGCTGGCTAATTAGCAGATGTCTAATGTAAATTTAACATTTACTTCAACTCACATTCCTACAATTCAAACTTCTTTCTGATTGGGGTAGCTGCAAGTGGAAGCCAAATATTTTCGTTGGTGGAGCCAAGGGGATGGCATATGCTGCTCATTTAGGTTTCCATTTCCTTTGCATCTTTTCAGGGACTGAAAGTCAGGAGTTACCATTTCCAAATACAAAGTCATTTTTGTATGAAAATTTGCAAATAATCCCCCAAGATTTTCTAGGACTACTAAAACCTAAATCCCAAGTTCTTTCATTTGCAAGAAGAGTGTGGTGTATGAGGTGCCCCAGTTCCATATTCCCGTATTTCCTGGTAAATAAATAAATACCCAATTTCGCTTTAAGGGGCTTTTGTGTCTTTCCTGTGCTGAGCATCCTTCAGCTGACTGAGAGCCAGAGAACCAAGCCAAGCTGTTGCTCAACGGAGAGGTGCGCTGGCGCCTGGTCACCCCTCTGTAATGTCCCCATTCTCACGGATGGTCCTTCACTTTATTTTTTCTCAGACATTAATGTTTCTGGAAGACGGCAACACTGACCGCGATGTAAACAGGATCATAGCTTTCCCGATGGCCCACATAAGAAGATAAACAACTTAATTGTGCAGACAGCAGGCTCCTGCGGCTGACCGGCACTCTGCTCACCGGCATTGCTGGGAAATGGTAGGTAAACAACAACAGATGGGAAGTGCGATACCTGGGGGTGTTTGAAGGAGTGAGGATGAGGTCTGGGGCTCTCATGACGCCACACAGGAATAGTTTGGGCTCGGATGACTCTCGTCCCTGGGCTGTGTGCTGCGAGCCCTGTCTGCTGCTTGGAGAGCTGGGGCTAGTGGTGGCACGCTGGCTGCACGCCTTCCGGCCTTCCCTTCGAAAGGTCCCTGTGTGGGCATAACGGCACGGCTCGGTTGGAAAGGAGCATGTCCACGCTGCCTTTTCCCAGCCTTTCCTGGCAAGCTCTGACACAGGAGGTGTCCGGAGGTGGCAAACAGCCGCATGCCGAGCTGATGTGAGGCCACACGTGGGAACCGTGCACCTCTCCTACAGACCTCCACCCTCTTTAGTACCTCTCCCGTACCATCGGGTTGCACTCCTGGGGCTGAGTGAGGTGGATTTGTGGCCTGGACACCCACCCCAAATGCTGGAGCAAAAGCTTCTTCGGCTGTAACGCTGGGAAAGCCCATGGCGAGATCCCGTCATGTCAAATGCTTTTTTACATGGAAGATCAGGACCAGTGCCCTTTTCAGATGAAAAATTCATACCATTGTTAGTACTGAATGATGTCTTCTTGACTCTCCTGGGCTCCCTTATGGCACAGGGAAGCCTATATAAAGAAAATTGGCTGGCTCTTGAAAAGCATAAATGAGAGGAACTGGCTGATTCCCGTTAGGGCTCGAGAAGGAGTTCAAATGCTTCGTTATTCAGCTGCTGGAGATAAAAGTCCTGGTATGTTCAATTCCCACTTTCTGCTGCTGCCAATAAGCAGGGGGGCTTCTTCCTCAGCCTCTTACCACCGCAGAAATAACAGAGATAAAGCAAGCAAAATAAATAAATGCTTTGTGGCTAGAATAGATAATAATTTCACCAGCTGAATATTAAAATATCAAAGCTCAAGGAAAGGATATATAATTATGGGCCTTTGAAGTTCAATAAAGGTCTGTTTCAGCAATGTGGTGGCGAGTATTTCAAATGCAAAGACAGAATGATACTACTATGCTGGCATTTCTGACCCACAGAGGATATGTTAGGAGAAGAAGGAAGTCCTTTACAACAGAAGCCATTTAGACTGCTGCTGATTAATTATCCTGCCCCCAGAATGATCTGTTCCTGACAGGAGAATGTTGCTCAGCATCATTTTACTCCTGCCATATGTCTGATTGTTTTTAGGAAGGTCTGTTTGGCCCAGTAAGAGCAGGTGACATGCAATGCTGAGATGATGAAGGGACTTTATGTGCCTGATCATGCTGGAAATATCCCCAGATCTAAATTATCCAGTCCAATAAACTGTGGCTGAACTTTATTCCTTTGAACCCAATTTATAAACCAGCACCAGGGTTAAAAAGTTTTGCAAAATTTCTGGGTGGTGCAAATTTTTAACTTTGACTCCACCCTATGGCAGGTAAGGAAAAGTAATCCGTGAGACATCTTACACGGGACATAAGATACTGAAAAATCTTAGATTCAGACAAATCCCCTTATTTTCCCTATGCTCCCCCTGAGAGCTAGAGGTGCTAGAGACACTAGAACCTGGTGCCTGACCAGGCTTGCGGGAGCTGCAGTGGTGATGGCTACAGTGTCCCACACTACATTGCATAGAATCACAGAATCACAGAATGGTTTGGGCTGGAAGGGACCTTAAAGCCCATCCAGTTCCAACCCCCCTGCCATGGGCAGGGACACCTTCCACTAGACCAGGTTGCTCCAAGCCTCATCCAGCCTGGCCTTGAACACTTCCAGGGATGGGGCATCCACAGCTTCTCTGGGCAACCTGTCCCAGTGCTCCCCACCCTCTCTGGGAAGGGTTTCTTCCTAATATCCAATCTAAATCTGCCTTCTTTCAGTTTAAACCTGTTACCCCTTGTCCTGTCACTAGCTGCTCTTGTCCAAAGTCCCCCCCAGCTTTCCTGTAGCCCCTTCAGGTACTGAAAGGTGCTGTAAGCTCTCCCTGGAGCCTATAACATAACATAAAGCATTTTATATAGCTTTTTGGTTCAAAATGAGAATCAGCCTGTGGACAAAAATGATCTTTTTCAGCATACTTTGCCTGCATGAGAGGTCTTGAACATGATGTCTCAAACTTCTCTGTGCAATATAAACGAAATGGAAGTTTCAGAATGGGGCAGGTTATTTTGCTTTTCAGCGTGTGTGTGCAGTGGTTGTGCAACAGATGCAAGAGTTACGTGGTGATTGGAAGAGGCCAATTAGGCAGTCATCTTGGTTGACTCCTGTTTTCTTGACTGCTTAGAGAGTTTTACAGCAGATCCCATGCCTGCTGGTTTCTCTGGGCCCAGCTGGAGGATGAGTGCGGGAGGGTGAAGGTGCCCATCTGGACCACAGCAGCAGCACGGCCGTGCCGAGATGCAGTGGCACAGCCGAGCCGCTCAGCGTCAGTGGGGCTTGGAGGAGCTGGAGGTTGAGGACAACCTTTTTGCCAAGTGTTTTACAACAGCGAAACGTAAACCTTCTGATTAGTTCCACTTTTCATTTGGCCTGGTTTCATATTGACAGTCTGGGAGGGGGAAAAGTGTTGGCTCAGCACAAAGAGGGAGCTTTAGAGAAAGGCACAAATAGGTTTCTCCCAGCTACAGTGTCCACGGGGACACATCCCCTGTTTGCCTGATGTTGATCCAGGTGTGTTTGTATTGCACAACCTGGATATCCTTTCTGCCCTGCTCAAACAGTGAGCAGCTTGCAGATTTGAAATCTGGTATCTCTCTCTCCTATTGTTCAGTGCAACAGGTCCCTGACGTGCCTGGAGCCTTTGGGTGCTACACCAATGGTGTAGTGACAATATTTGCCCTGACTCTAGTGAACATTTCCGTCAATGGCTTCTGAGATGACATGTCTGGGTGATCAAAACTGTCAGCTATTTGAGGCTGGGAGGCTCAGCTGCTCCTAACGCAATGGGACTCTGCTCCTTCTTGGCATTTCCCACAGCACTTGTGTAAAGTAAGTGTCTGACTTCTGAAGAGTTCACTGCATCTAAAAGAACTCTTGCAAAGCCCTTCGTGTCACCCAAATTCAGTGATGATTTGAAGGTTATGAGTGTCTTGCTTAGCTCCCTCAAAGCAGGCAACTTCAGCCATTAAGGAATGTAGAGAAGAGGAGCAGTGAAGGGTGGGCGTACTGTATGCAGTTTGTTTTACCCAAGAGTGAACTTCCCAGTGTTCGGGATTAGACTTTAACCAAAAAAGACTATACTTGAGCTTGCATTTCTTTTGCAGGTTGGATTTTCTGGCTGCAGGAGGTTTGGGAATATATGAGTGAGCATTAGTCCTTGCTGAGATGCACCCGAGCTGCAAGGCTGGGGGCTTGCCCATTGCTGGGCTTGGTTTCTCTTGCGACATGTTGCTCTGTTTCCCTCCCTGATTTCTCATGCTGAAATTTGTGGAGTCCTCTGGAGTGTCCTTTGGTGTTGGCCAGGTGGGGATGACAAATGGGGTCACCCCAGTTTTGGGGCTGTCATAGGTTGACCCTGGCAGCTTCCTCTCCATGCATCCCTCTGTACAAGCCAGGTCTGTCCATCAAGGATGCAGCGTGCAGGTCCTCCTGGGGGGGAACCTCCTGATCCCCACACCCTGAGCTTGTCACCTCTGACCGTCCTCTGGGGGTTTTTGCTGAAGACAAAGAAGTTGTTCAGGAAGTACCACAAACTGAAACCAGAATTATTATAATGAAATCTAAATGAAACCGTAATAGAAGAGAAATAGCAAACAAGGATTTCCTCTCTTCTACAGTAGAACTGGCAATTTATACTAAAATAGTCAAAATCAACGAGTGATACACAGTTCAGTGGAAGTCAGAGTGTCCTGGTTCTGATAGAAAGGTATTCGGCTGCAGGCCCAGCGCCGTAGGCTTTTCTGTGTGTAGGCCTTTTTTTGTGTGTGTCATTCAGCTGCTTCTACTAAACCACGTTAAATTAAGTCTTGGTCAACATCAGAGTTGAGATCTGGTTTATAGGGATGTATTTGTGGAAGAGCATCCAAATACCTGCCTCTGAACTTGTCAGTTATAACTATATTCTCAGCAGACGTTGAAAGCCGTAAACCTCATGCTGAGGGCTTTGAGTATCACTTAAGAGCTTAAGCCATGTTCTTGGAATGAGTTTATGAGAAAAACCCAGAGGAACTCAGCAGCGGGCATGGGGAACTGGATCTCTCCTTCCTTTCTTCTAGCTGGGGGCAATGAATCCCCACGGGTAGAAAAGGCAAAACCTTTTCCAAGCAGCACAGCACTTACCTTGCAAGGAAACTCCAGAAAATACTGGAAAGCCAAACATTGTCCCAAGCTAAGATCAACATGACGGAGTGAGAGGTGGGATGGATTGGTCAGATGCACTTTCTGCATGTTAAAACAGCTCGTTAAAACCAAACTAATTGCGTGGCACTCAAATTATCTAATCGCTGGTTGTCCTTTCTTCGTCTGGCTCTATTCCCTTTCTGACACCACAGACAAGAGCAAGCATGCAACTCTGATTTGGAAATGTCAACGTGGTTTAGGTTAGGGAGTGTTTATAATAATTATGAATTGCCTTTACGGTTTGTTTGCTTTCCATAGCAATTGCGAGAAGACAGCAGCTGACAGCTGTGGAAATTTCTAGCGTTGTTCCCCTAGTACAGAGCAACATGAATTTAATTAGTGTGTACTAGCAGCACCCTATTATTAAATTAATAATAATTAGAAAGCTATTTGCACCTGTGCTAATGTAACACTATTTATCCCAAAGCGTGTTAAATCATTAAGTGCTTTAAGTCTCTAATGACACCGGCTTTACGAACAGGAGAGCTGTGGCGAGAATCAGAGGCTCCCCCAGACGCACAGAACTACCACTCAAAGGGGAAACTCTTCCCTGTGCAAAGCAACAGAGGTTGCCCATTGCATGCAGTATAGGCACCGTATAGATGTATGTATCTGTATACGTGTGTGTTTACAAGACACCCAAGATCGCTCTATTAAATAACTTCTCTTTTTAAAAAGGTGCATGGGGAGGGAAGCAGAGTCACTGGAAATAAAGCAGAGACTGTCTGGGCTGTTAACAGATTCTGCTAGCGCTGTGCAAGGCAAACACTGTGATTTTTAACAGATCAGCCAGGAGGTTTGCTGTCAAAAAATCCTTTACAGTACTACCAGGATCCCTTTTGCCCCTTAAGCAATAGCGGAATAGAGATGTTTATTGAATTGATATGCTGTGTTAGGCTTGGCTGTTGCAGAGTGACTATGGTTGATATTTTTTGAGGAAGTAGATAGACCATAAGGAAACATGTTGGAGCCTAAACTATACCACATCCACACAAAATATTTTCTGTGGTTGAATTTACGCTGCTTGAAACTTGACTCTTTCACTTAATTTCTATTTATTTTTGGCATTGTTGATGGTAGGAGACAGCAACCTCCCTCCTTGAAGATTGTGTGCCCTTCTTGGAAACACAAAGGAAATAAACTTTTACCAGGGTGACACCATTTATTATTATTACTCCTAGTTATTTATTTTTATTTTAGTGGGATAGAGAAGGCCAATTGGGGTCAAACCGACTGAGTGAGGCATCTTATAGGAAAAGATGCCCCTACCTCAGATACAATTGCAGTTCAACGAACGCCTGGGTTCAGCAAAGTGCTTAAGCACTGTTTTAATGGTAACCACATGCATGAGAATCCCTTTGATGCTGCATCGTATCGGAAGCTGTGATACAAGACAACAATTAGGCATATTGAGCAATTGTATGGAACACTGATAGCGAGGAGAGCAAAGAGCTATGAGGACATGCATTTACACAGTCAAATAGATAAAAGATGATGCCCTTTTCCCTTGTCACGACACATGGTTCTCTGCTTTGTCTGTGAGGAGGCAGGAGGTCGCTAGACCAAGAGTAGCCTCTGTAGCTCATTAGACCTCTCGCTCAACCCATAAGCATCCTAAGTACTATTCCATGGTAGTCAAAGGAAGCAGGCATGGATGGCAGCGTGATCAGGATTGGGGACTGAAAGAACCTGGGCCATGTGTGAGTGTTGGTGTAGCTGATGTTGTCACTCTGAACCCCCGAGGTGGAGGTGATGGTTGAATGTCACACTCACACTGAAGCTACATCTAATTCTCCATTGGAGGTGCAGCTGCTCCACAGGTCAGCATCTCCAGCTAGCTTTAATCTCTGGACAAATTGCTGGTACTCCCTTGTCCACCAGCACTGACTGTATGCTGTTAAAAGGGACAACTTGCATACACGAACCTCTTCCATCCACTTTTGGAGGTGGTGAACAGCAGGGTAGCCATCTGGCATTTCCGTGCGTCAAGCTGAACTAGAACAGATTGCTAACATCTTCCACTTGCGGATCTCAATTTTGCAACTGTCTGCATTTGCTCGTGATGTAACGTTTTGCTGGGAGAAAGTTAGGCCAATCTTGTGTGTTTTGTAGCAGATATTGCTGTGCTTGTAAATCACTGCCGAGTGACTGTCTGCTCGGCCGTTCGGTGGAAGTGCCGTTACTGCACGGGGTGCGCGCAGTAGTACCTGAGCAGTGCTTAAGGTTGGCCAAAGCCTCGGAGAGCATCTGCCCACCATTAACTGAAGACTTTCAAATCCTTTTTTCCTTCCCTGCCTTTCTCATGGTGTGAAGACCAGAGGAAATGGTGATTTTTGCAGAGCTACTTGTCCTTTTTGACCCCTCTTTGAATGAACTCGTGCTCTACTGCATGCTCAACAACAAATCAAAGCGACAAATTCTGCCCTCAAATGAGTGAGTGGGCAAGAAGAGATGAGCTCTGCACATGTGTCTGAGAGCCTTATGTGTCTCTTCTGCAAGGCATTGAACTTGGCGGCGTGAATCTACAGGTTCAGTGCTGAGAATCTGTCCTGCAGTATTTATGGCTGTTGTTTAACCTTAATCTCAGCCATTCGTTTGCTTCCTGATTCTCATATAATTAGAACATATTAAACAGGAGCCAACCACAAGAAATATAAAAGGTTAACGCAGTTAGGAAATGTCAGTGGAATGAATACAGCTCACTAATTCACGGGTTCTTTCCATAAATATTTCCACCAGCCAAAATATTGACTTTAACCTTTTCCATCTCCTGCGTGTAAAGCTTTGTATTCCCTTGTCGCAGCAACAAATACCTCGGAGTGTGCGGATGGTGCTCGGCACAGGGCAGGCGGTTACAGTGTGCAGTTATGGTATTAATTAAGTGGCAGAGTCAGATTTCACGATGGTAAGGCACACCCAGAGATGGAAAACTTGGACAATAATGAAAAAGAGCGACGTGTTATAGTGGGGATTGCAGAAATTGTTTAGGACAACAGTTTGGAGCTGGTCCCGCAAACACCTAACCCAAAAATGTTTTGCTGTGTGTAGCTCAAATGTTTGGATGTTTGGGCTGAGAGATGTCCTGGGTCACTGTCCTCAGCTGCTGGCAAAGTCCACATCTTGGATATTTTTTCCTGAACTGGCCAAGATCCATCTTAAAAACTGTTTATATTCTCTTAACCCCACTGTCCATAGTGAAAGGTGGTTCCATCACATCCTGACTTTAAAGATTCACCATCTTTTTTGGTTTTGGTGCCTGCTGCCAGCTCAGGGTTTCCGAGCACCCAGGCCAGGCTGGTCTGCATGTGCCATGGCTGGGTGACAGGCGTGATTTACTCCTGACCTCCCGTGGTCTGAGCTTCATTCCAGAGATTAGCAGCTCCTACCTGTGGCTGTTCCACGCTGAAATTCCTCTTCTGTCCAGACTTGCTCAGGACGCGAAATGAAAGGGGACCCACTACTGTTTTCCTTGAATCCCTACCAAACTCCTGCTGGTTTGAGAATCAGAGATAAATCTTTCAGTGGGTCTGTAGTACTAAACCCAGGCAGCTGCAATCAGGGTTAACCGTCTCCTGGGCTTTTCGTGTGTGCATAGGGCATGGCTGCCTGTGCAAAGCATGTTATTCCCTTAATCTGCTTCCCTATGTGCTACCTGTGGTTTCAGCTGATAAGTGTTCTGGATGTTTTCCTCTGGACCATCTCATAAAACCAGCACGTGCTGTTTTAAAGTAGTGGGCTGCATCTCAGAAATGAAATCAGTCCTTTATACCACCGAGGGCTGGAACGCAATATTCTCCATAGTGTGTTTTTTATATCTAACAGCCCCTGTGCATCCTGAGAGCAGGTACAGAAGACCTGCTGTGACCTGCTGTTTGTGTCAGAAGACACAAACAATGAGTTCACACTATGCTACACGTGCTCTAATGAAACTCAGGAGTGCTTTCCTGGATTATCTCTGCTAAGGAGGTGGGTAGAGCCTGGAAGGATGCTGAGTCTGACACCTTGCTCATACCAGAGGCAGTAGGTCATACTGGGGTAGGAGTCCTGCAAATGATAATGAGCTTTGAGATGTGAGATATCTGTATGTCTTTAACTCAAATACAATACCAGTGTGTCCTGATAACTCACCTGGAGCTGGTGGGGGGACCTCTGCAGTGCACTACTGGGGTATGTAGATTCTGGAGGTCCTACGTACCCCTTCTACTCCTTCACCATTGTTTGGTGTGATTATTTCATTCAGAGAATTTTATCCTGTAGTTTGGCTTTATAAAGTAGATGAGATTAAGTGCTGCTTAAAGCTAAGCCTTTGCCTAAGCACTGCCCTGGATTAGATGAGAACCCACAGCCCGCAGAGGACCAAGGAGGACTCCCTCTGGGCTGCTCTCATCGCTAATCCTTTGTCCTGTGGTGTATTCAGTCACCTGGGTGAACGTCCCCCTCCACTGCACTGGTGTTTGTGGGGTTTTTTTATTCCTGAGCAGGTATGCTAACTTGCACAGGGTCTATAGCTGGTGAAAACAAAGTGAAGGAAGTAAAAATGAAACACATCATCACGTGGTAGGGCGGTGGGATCACCAGGCTGTGGGTGGAACAGCCGGCACGAGGGTTAGGACAGGAGTTTCCATCAAAACTGTGCATCCCCACAATGACAGAGGATTGAGGCTGGATCTGAAAGTGAGGTCTGAGCTGGGAGGGAGGGAGGGAGGAAGGAAAGAAGGAAGGAAGGAAGGAAGGAAGGAAGGAAGGAAGGAAGGAAGGCAGGAAGGAAGGGAGGAAGGGAGGAAAAGAAGAAAGAAGGAAGGAAAAGAGAAAAGAAGAAAGGGAGGGAGAAAAGGAGAAAGGGAGAAAGTGAGAGTGAAAGATAGAAAGAGAGAAAGAAAGAGAAAGAAAGAAAGAGAGAGAGAAGGAAAGCAAGCAAGCGGAGCAGAAATTATGTATGCAGCAGGGGTGTCATGCTGCAGTGCAGTCAGCACCTTGCTTTGAAGCTCACTGCAGTTTATGCTGCTGCTGGGCTGAATTCAACGTTTAGTAAATACGAGGAGTGCCTAGCTTCCTGTAGGACTGACTGTATAAATCTGGGTTCAATATACATGTGGGTGTATATAGACTCACTGTATCTTTCACACCAATTCACAGTACTTGTGTAGTAATGGGCTCATGACAGAAATCAAAATTTGCCTTTGAATCAATATATCTTTTATAAAAAGAACCACAGTGAAGCAGCCCAAAGAGACATGCAGTTGGTTTTTTATAAGGTTTTATGCTGCTTTCATCCTCCTGGGATGTGTGTGCTTCCCATTAGTGCATTCCCCACCACCCCTGCCATCTGTCACAAGTGATTTGCTCTTTCTCATCTTATCTCCCCCAGAGGAGAGCTGTTTCTGAGCAGAATTCAGTTCTTTTTTATTTTTTATTTTGGTAGAGTTTCTAAATTTCCTTGCAAGTACACCCTGCTCACTGCTTATACTGGGGAAATCAGGGGTAAAGATGCATCCCTTGCCCTGGCTATGGGGGCAGGTGGCATCCATGCCCTGAAGAGGTGCAGGTTGTCATTGGCCCTTGGGGCTTTTTGCACGTGAAAAAAACATTCCCAGATATTGCCAGGACCTCCTAAAGCTTCTGGTCCTGGTGTTCTTCACCAGTGTAACGGGCCAGAGGCAATCGAGGCATCCTAGGGGCATTGTTCCCCTGCCCCATAGCTTGAGGCATGGGTGGAAAAGGTTGGTACTGAGGGGGCTCTGGATTCCCAGCTTCAAACCCTTTGAGAAGCAGCAGAGTGAGGTTTTTGAGCCTGAGGTGTTCTGTTTTGGTGTAATCCTCTCCCCAGTGTTGCTTGGCAGCACTGTGGTTGAAACCCTTACCTGTCATCTTGTAGGTGTCAGTGTCAAAACTCCACTCAACCCCTCTGAATTATCCATATGGAAAATTTTATTTCTATTATGGCTTTTTCCTTAAAAAGAGCCAGTTCAGGCCTGGGGTAGCCGCATGGAAAGTCACCTGGGAGTAAAACCTGCACCTGCCCGGAGTTCCACAGCCACATCAATTCACTGTCACACTCATTAAGAATATTTTTTCCCTCCTAAAAATCTTCCTGTGAAGTCAGTTTCATGAAAAGCCACACGGGCTGAACCACAGTGCAGAGTCTTGTAGCACATAATCGCCTGGGGGATTACTTCCTCCTTGGAATAGCTAGAAAATCAAGTATGTCTGGCCACTGGAAAGAAAAAGAAATTCCTTCTTTTATCCAAAACCATGGGAGAGGTGAGTCAGGGCTGATGGCCAGATGCAGCAGATGAGCCAGGAAGGCCAGGTGGTATGTTTCTGTGATCACCCCCCCGGTGCAACCCACCACTCAAAACCTCCTCATCACCTGCTCCTTCGAAGACTTTCCTTCAGAGACAGCTCGGGCTGTGACTGAGCTAAATCAGGTCAGAAAGGTGTTTCTCATTGTGCTAATTATCATCAAGAAGCAGGGATTAGCTTGCTTTCTTGTATTGCATGGGGATAATTTGGCGTTGGCGTGACTTCTGAGTGGTTCTGATGGAAGTGTTTTTAAAGCTGAGGTCATGGCAGGGCTCCTTGCAAATATCCCCTTCAGCAGCATTGGCTGTGCTCTATCTATTTCTAAGGCATCTCAGAGCACTTTGACTATTCCCAGGAAAAGCAAAAAAAAAAAAAAAAAAGGGAAAAGGACCCAGCTGAGCTTGGAAACTGTGTGTTTTGGTTGAGAGCAGGTTATTTAGTGTTGTTCTTGGCCTGGGAGCAGGTCCAAGGCTGCAAGGCTGAGTTTGGCTGTGTTCAGCATGGCTCCTCAACACCATGGAGGCTCCTGCTACTCTGGGGGGACAGAGCCCCGCAGCCCCACGCAGGCAGAGGGCACTACCCAGTGTTGGAGAGGTGATGTATTCATCTGTGCTAACTGGGGAGCCAACCCCCAATAGTCAAGGAGTAAAATCTTCCTCCATGCACTCAGAAAGACTCGTATGTCTACTACCTCTGGTGGGAATTAGTAAAAGAGTAGGAAGAGCAGGCTGCAAAGCATCTCCTTGTTGCTATAATGGTTAACTGAGGGGCTAAAGTCAAGCCTAAAGATCCTAAGCTGCATGTTGAGGGATGTCAGTCCTATTTCCAGCTGAGCCACCAGCATCAGAAAGGTTGCTGTGATCTGTGAAGTGGGGAAAAACTCCTTATATAGAGATTTCAGAGTCTATGTGGGTGGGAAATCTGGGAAATCTCCACGTGGAAGAATGCTAGTCTTGGTATGTTTCATAATAATATGAAATAACTTAAATATGAAAACTTCTACTTTTGCTACAACTGGCATAATATTTCTTTAAATCACAATCTTCTGGATCTGGTTATTGTCCAGACCTTTTCATCTACAAATGGCTTTGCAAATTGTATCTGACTGAATTGCCTTAGAAACACAATGAAATTGAGGGCAAAATATTACCTTTCTTTGTTTCCTCCTAGGTAATATGTTACTTTTTCATCCTCATTTTAGGTGAATGACTCTAGTTCTTCATAAAATTTCTTTTAGCATCCTGGTAAGAATCCCCTCTGGAATAGTTTATCATGTGCTGTAACACGAATAGGAAGATAAGTTTGTCTTCCTTTCAAATTTTAACCTCAAAGTTTTTGGCTGTCTTGGAGACTTCCCTTGGCAGTCGTCATAAAAGACCCCGTTAGTGCCTCTGTCAAGCTATAGGCAAGGCTTTTATTACAACAGGCTTGGTCTAGGAGCCGATGTTAATATTTCAGCTTCCCTTTAAAATGGGATCTGAATGTGTGCTAGTGTTAGGAAGCTAAACCTGTATAACAGCTTATGGATCCTGGTCTCTGTCACCCAATTGTCTCTTTCCAAGGAATGCAGAGGCTTTACTTGCCTCCAGGACTAGACAGCTTTTAAAAATACTGCCGGCACTCAGTTTGCTTGCTCATTTATCAGGGAGAATGGGCAGCAAAAGGGACTGTAGCTCCCTTCTCTCCTTCACGTCGCCTGGAGGAATACAGGAACTGTAAGGTATATAATATAGGAGCTGTAGCACATCGAGAAGTGTGCCTGGTGCTGGTTCAAGTAGAAGTCGTGGGGCTTGATGCAGAAATTATCATCTGAGACTGTTTGGTTTGTGTTTCACAGGAAGCTGGATGGACTATAGTAACAGTCCCTTCTGGTTCTAAAGTCCATCAAAGTTATAAATGTGCAATCCAGGCTAAACACCTCTGGTATTTGTGGGCAGCTATTCTGGGTGCTGGAAATTGGCTGCACAGGAGTCTGAGGGATGGAGAGAAACACACTGGATACTATGCATAAATCGTGGCTTACGCTTTTATTTTTGATTCCATGGCAAATGAACTTGCAAATAATTATTTAGCCAAAATTTCCCTCTTGACAAGAAGGCTGTTTCGTACTGGGATGCATCTTCCTCTCCGTGAGTCCTTGAAAACTGGTGTGCTCCGTGAGACATAGGCGCTCTGGTGCTGCGTGTCATGAGCAGAGGATGGGTGTTGTGGACCAGCACCCGAGGCTGGAATGTGAAGCAATGTAATTTAGCAAGGATTGAGTTGCTTGGGAGTTTGTACCTATTGCATCTACTGTCAGTGTAAACAAGATTCCAAACATCACTGTTGGATCAATGGGAAGACGGTATCAAAAGCAAGTTGCAAAGAGGGCTCTCTGCATCTTTCAGCAGATGCAGGATCTGGCCATGGGAAAAGGGTGGAGGCTCCAATGGCGGAACCACGTGTGGCGCCCAGGAGGAAGTCTGGGTGCACGAAGGTGTGCTGTGTACGTGGCTGTGCAAATGCGGACCTGTGGCAGGGATGTTTCTGCACCACTGGAAAGCCCAGATGTCCATGGTAAGAGCGTGCACATGTGAACTGTGTGGGCGTTATTTGTACAGCATCACAGTTGAGTGAGCAAACTTGTAACCTAACCTCCTCACTGGCTGGGGCCAAGCTATGAGAAAATGGTTAAAGCCATGGAGAAAGAGGATACACAGTCTGCTTAGAGGTAAAGTTTTTCCATCTGACTTCAACTAGCGTTTGAACCATGTCCTAAGTTAATAATATTTACACCCATCTAAGGGAGGAGGCCTGTGGTTCTGTAATGAGTCTGCAGTTTGTTCTGCGATACCTTTTTACTTTCTGCCATCTGAGTTTCTCATGCTCTGGACAACCTTGGATGGGTATTTATAGAGCAAGAATGTGTGAATCCTTCACCCTTCAAACATGTGCTCAGCCTTAGGAACTGTAATGATTCATGTTCTCATCTAATCACCGTTGATTATATGCGGAAAACTTGGATAAATCTTCTGAGAGGCTTAAAACATGATGTATATCTAGATTCCAAAATAGCCATATGGGTTGTGACTCATTTCTTCAGATGCTGTTCATAGAAATCAATTATATGGTCACTGTGACTACCAGAAGGTATCTTTTTCTTTGGCCATTTGTTTCCTAATACTGTATTTTACAACTCATAGAAAAATCATAAAATGCTTACAAATTAGATAATATTTCTGTGAAGAAACATCATCTATAGAGACAGATTTGTGGTAGTTTATTTAATAGCAGGCTGGGATCCTAGAACATGCTGAAATTTTTAGCATTGATGTGCTAAAAACACCTGGCAGAGGAAAGGGGAAATGTGAAGCATCTGCAGGGGAAAAAAGTGGGGCTGCACAGCGAGGGAGGCAGTTGTTTGTCTGGTGGTCAGAGCATGGTTGCTCGCTCCACTCTTCCATTCCTTGCCCAAGTCACGTAGCCCGTGCAGGATTCAACGCCAGGTGCTGGGTGCTTGTGCTCCCAGTGTGAAGATGTAAGTGGCTGTGGCAGAAGGTGTGTTGACACCCGTAGATTAAAGTGTTGAACAAAGTGGTTAAGAGATGCTGAGTATCTGGTTTGCGATGCAAAATGCAACCGAGGTGTGCAAAGCCTTCATACAACGATGCCGTGCTTTTCGTAGCCATCTGATGCTGCAGCGTGGTCATCCCCAGGAATTGCAGGGGTCCTTGTGAAAAGCTGAGAGTTGCTACTCATTCTCTGGGCTAAACCATTTCAGAGACAGGCAATTATCTGCTTCCTAACTGTAAAACATGCAGATGTTTTCTATTGGCCTTTCTGCCTCCTCTGTGGGTGGATTCTGCTTTTGTGTTGAAGCATCAGGGGTCAGTGTCAGCAGCGTTCTCCCGCTGAAGGGTGAAAAAAACGGCACTTCACCTCCCGTTTGGGATGGTTTTTGATGGTGTCCACAGTGTTGTGACCCTGGGCTATAAGTATGAATCAAAAATATTAATTTAAAAGGAGAAAATCTGGACTGTATTGTTGTCAGAAAGCACTGCAGCTACTTCAGATAACAAACTTTGTCTCCTGAATGAAAAGGTTTATTATGTCAGAGATGCTAATTGTGTGTTCGTTCTGTGTAAAATACGACTTAGCAATGAGCTGCCTGTGCCTGTGTATGTCAACCTGACAGATCCACCAACCTTTCCTGAAAGCCTTTTGATGTCCCATGGCTGGTGAATGGCTTGATTAGGAGTCCCTCGTAGGATTCAGGTCTGATCTTCAGATAAATCTCTTCGCATGCCCTGCCCCCATATTTCCATTGCCTGTTCCATGTGTAGGACATCCATTGACAGGAACCCACTCCAGAGCAAATGTTACCCTAACATAAACACATTGCTAGATTTCCTGATCTTATTTTTCTCAAGCAGTGTATATAATTTGGTTTTTGCCCTTGCTCAGCCCTTTGAAATATTGCTGGGCTGCTCACCGATCTTATCTTACACAAATATTTACACGCATTTGTACTTTGTAAAGCATGATTTAAACTGCCTTTGCCGGACGAGCGAGACGGTGCCTCTGTGATCCAGCCCTCTGGTCCTGGGGTTGTGAGGAGGCCAGCCTGTGATACATGCCCCGTGGAGAATTCCTCCTGACTCAGACTGCCAGCATCTCCCAGAAATAACCCATATCGCCATAAAATAACCCATATCGCCATAACAGCTTCTGACCATCCTCTGCCACCTTTTGTGTGTAGTTTGATCTATCTGCTGCATGAGCACAGTGTTGCTCTTGCCTAGAGGAAGCCGTAGATGATACAACACAGTGGTTTTGTTAACCAGCTACGTGACCCCAGGATCGTGTTGATGGCAAGGGCCTGCGGGATAGATGGGTAAACTGGGTGAGACAGGCTGTTGGGGCTGCCTGTGGTGATGCTGAAGGTGTGGGATGGGCTGGGAGCTTCCCACCAGCTTTGCCCCACATCCCTGTGTCACACAGTTCTGAGTGTGGTAACACCATATCACTGAGGGACACTGATTTCAAAAGTAAAATAAAAAAATTCTTGGCATCACTGCCCTGACTTAGGCTTTCTAAAACAGCAGAAAGAGGGGGGATTCTGTTTTTTACAACATTCCTTCTGACAAATATTAAAGTGTTTTAAAGCATTCCGCTGTAATATTTGGACGCTTTCACTAGAACAGAAGCCATGCATTTCAGGCAGAAGTTGCTGGGTGAGGCTGCAGTCTCCGGAGGATCAGACTGAACATTTGTGACGGTTCTCCTGGCCTTAAAACGTACGAATTTGTGCATTTCCGTATTTATTAATACATTTTTCTGTGAGTAATTCACTGGACACTATTTGAAGTGAGTCATCTCAGGGGAAAGATGCTTCACTGCTGTGAGCTTACTGGAGGCTCAGAACTAACACATGGTCAGAAACGGTGGGAAGGTCATTGGGTTTGACTTCCTCCTGTTTAACCCTTTCTTAGGTGTCCCAACTGCCCAAATGTCAACCCTGTTTCTCTAATAAAATAATTGGTGATTAACTGGCCTGAGCCATGAATCAGCTTGTGCTGCTTTTTTTAAATCCTGAAACATAGGGTTCAGGGGAAGCAGTAGGAACAAATTGGATCCAAGTGATGGCAAAAGCAGCTCAAAGTAGCTCGAGTTACGGGTGATTCTGTTTTTATAGAGGCCAGCAAAGTTCACCAAAGCCCATTAAGGCTTCTGAGCCAGGTCAACGGGCTTGGGATCAGGCGCTTCGTCAGGACGGCTGCACGGAGAATGGTGTACCTAATGCACTTTTAATGAAAATGTTATCCTCTGGAGTGAGGCCAGGTACAGCTAGAGCAGCAGCAAAGACCCTCCATTCCCTAGCAATCATGGGAAAAAGATATTACAGCTATTTCATAAGCATGTATGTTTTAAAAGTCGAAGAAAGCCAGCCCACATCAACAACGGAACGAGCAGAGTTCTACACGGACACGTCATTTAATCACAATTTAATAAGGCTCCTGTATCAGACTTTCGTAATGAAACTTTTGGGTAGAACCAAACAAAGGGGTCACTGTGGGAGAGAAGAATGAAGCCTTTGATTCATGGTTTCTTTTTAGGGTTCACGATGTTTCGTTTTCAGTAAGCTGCTAGTGAAATGAAATGCTTTCTGCATGCCAACTGTTACCTCATAAATGGACTTATGAAAAGTAATTTGTGATCACAAGATGATTATCAGCCTTCTCGGCTGAGCTCCTGTGAGAAGAGCAAGTTCTTCTTCCCTCGAAGAAACCCTCAGGTATTCAGGGCTTTAACAAGTGCTCCGGAGAGGTGTTTAGTGCCTGGATGACACAAGGGTGTTATTTTAATAAGACAGTAAGCTGCTGGGAGCCCGTACATTGCCCTGGGACAAGTATGCTCAACCCGGTGGTCTTGGCTGTGTTGAGAGGACATGAGGGCAATGGTGCATCAGGCAGCAATGAGGGCCTGCACTGGGGACCGAAACCTGCTGTGCCAAAGGATATTCCCCCAATTGGTGCTAACAGTTCCCCCAGTCTCCGTGTTCTGGGAGGTTGTTGTGTGAGCTGATAATTTGCTGGGAGGTGAAGAGGACAAGGAATGATCTGGAGAAGATCAATGGAGATGGCGAGCAGAGGAGAAAGATGTCTTTGCTGTCGGTCTGAGCCTTTTGGTCTTGCTATTCCTCTTGCTCACCAGGTTTCTGATGACAGCATGATCCCCCCCCTTAATCTGCAGAGCTGAGCTGGGGGGCCAGGACGCCTGGGGCAGGGAAATCCATCACCCTGTTACAGCTCTGATGGACAGCGTTGTCTGAAGATGCCCCTGACTGTCCATGGAGTGAAAAAAATGCAGCCTCTGAGGCTTTTCAAGGTATGAATTTAGCCTTTTTTTTTTTTTTTTACCCAGGACCTGCTACTCTTCTCAGATCTATTTTCTTTTTGTTTTGGAGTGTTAACAACTTGTTTTTAACCAGCAGTTGAGATACGGCGTGTACTGAATGTAGCCCTGATGCAGGAGAGGTGGAGTCCTGTCTCCTGTATTTTGACATGGAGGGTTTCATTGTTTTTTGGTTTCCAGAACTCTCCTGGTGCGTCGTGCATGGCAACATGCTATTCCCAAGGATTCCTGCAGCCTCTTCCTGGGGGATTTCAGCTTTAATTTTGTCCTTCATTTGTTTTGTTCTTGCTAGATATTACACAGGCATCGGGCTGGATGGTTGCTTTTTGTGTATTGGAAAAAATAACTAAATTCCCCAGTGATTCTAGCAATGAGTGAAAATATATTGGAGGAAAAATAGAGTTTAGAGTTGTTTTTGCTTGTGAGGCTCTTAGAGGCTGAGCTTTGCACTGTTGTCATCCCTGGCGCGGTGCTGGGAAGACGAAGCAGCCTCTCCACTGTGAGGGTGGGGAGCACTGCCACCACGCGTGGCCGGGTTATCTGCCAGGCCCTTTTCGGCAGCTGCCTGCCCCGAGAACTTGCTTACTGTGCACAAATCTCCCGGTGTCACTGCCCTGAGGTCTACAAGACCCTCCTTACAGCTCTTTGCTCAGGTGATACAGGCATAAAAGCGGTGTGCTGGCAGCATCGGGACAGGACCTCCCTTTGCTGTGTGCTCTTGTCATGCTTCTGGGTTTGAGGCTTGCAGCTGCATAATGTTTGCCTTCGGATCTTGTTCCTAAATGCATCGCTTCTGCATATCTCTGTGTGTGCCTATGTATGTACAAAATATAGGTGTGAGCCTATAGGCAATGTCTATACCTGCACACAAACCTATGCATAAGACAATATTATCAATACACAAAGTATTATAGTATATAAATCCTATTAAATCCTTACTATGTGACTGGATAGTTGGCAGTTAAATTGCATCATCATGGCAGGACAAACAAATGCTACGTGTTGTCTTGGCTTTCCCTGCTGCTAGGGGCATGGTGTCCCTGCTTAGGATGGAGTCAATCAGCTCAGCCTTCCTCAGCTCCAGATGGGAGGCAATAATCCGGAGGAGTCACCTGCACCCAGCTCTGTCTCTTCCAAGCAATGCTCTTTGATGCTTGGCAGCCTTAAGCAGTGTGCACTTAAATTATATGATGGGACCCGGAGCAGGCAGGTGTCCTGACTCCCAAAGCATCACAAAAACGTCTCTGTAGCTGTTATCTCATAAGTATTAAACAAGAACAACTTTCTTTTATCATGCTCTAATGTTACAGAAATATTAGAATTATGAAACCAGCCACTTGGCTGGGTTGTTGGTTTTTTTTTTCTGTTCACCAGTTTTTCATAGTGATGTAAGGTGGATGAAAATCCTGCCCAAACAGAACACTGTGAGAAGGTAATTGTTTCTGTCCTTCCTCTTTAAGAAAAAAACAACATGGTAAAACACAAATAAATGGCCAGGTTTTTTGGTGGGTGTTTTTTTTTTTTTTGCATCCTGGGTGTCTCATGGCTTTAAACTCTTCTCAACAGCATGCTTTATCTGTAATAATAAATGAAGAGCTGCTGCAACCAAAGCAGTCAGGCTTCTCTTGCCAGTCTTCCTACATTATATGAACAATGAGACAATCTGCTGCCTCCCTGGTTTAAAATCAAAAATGGCCAAGAAGCAAAGGATGCTCTCAGCTTCTACCCAAAGTTTGTTAAAAGAAACAACGCTACATGCAGTCAAACGGTATTTAAGGATGAGAATCACTTATGAATTGCAGGGTGGAAAAAATTACAGCAGCTTGAGGGGAGAGATTGTGGGTGCTGGGTAACGGGACAGGTATTTTGTGCATGTCTGCTGCTGGTAAAATGCACAAAGCTGTGCATCCTCCCCATCGCTCCCTCATCTTCCACAGTCGTCCTTTCTAGCAAAGCTTTCCATGTTATCTTTGGCCACTCAGGGGTAGGGTAGTATATCCCTGGCTGCATCTGATACTAATAAAATGTGGCTGAAACAAAATATAATAGTTCTCAAACTAATCCTTGCTTTCTTATTTTTACATCAGAAGCAGGGCAGTTGTCCATCGGTGGCTCCAATACAATTGTGGTGAATTAAGATGGTCCTTTTACAGGGTGTCCATAAATATTCATTACTGCTCCTCAACCTAGTTTTCCTGGAAAATTCTTTTCCTTTCTCATGTGTCAGAAGATTTTCCCAAAGCCGCTGCTGAAGCGCACTAGCCAAATGCCTCTGCAAAGACTTTTACAGAAGCTGAGGTTACACAGCCTCTCCTTAAATCAGAGCTGAATCGTTTGGAGTGTGCCAGCCTTCTGATGGGATGCTGTTTCCGAAAATCAGGCCCCTTTCTGCATGCTGCAGATCCTATTAGCAGGCCACCAAAGCTCAGGCACCCAAATGCTGAGTCACCTACTAGACCTTTATGCACCGCCTTCACCCTGGCGTGAGGCTGACTTCCAGTATGGCAGAACACTGCTCTTTCAGCTTCAGTCAGTGCTTATCAGCCCAAAATAATGAGTCCTGGGTGTTCATGCCATACATGAACAGGGCATGCCTTCTGCTTGCTTGCTAGGGCTGGGCACGTGCGCGGCTCCAAGAAGTGTTGTATGCGGTTGGAGTTTGGGGAGTGTGTGGGTTACTGAGTGGCAAATTAAGAAATTGAAAAAGGGCAATAAACTGGTAAGGCATGGCTGGTCTGCACTGGTGGCGAAAGCTCTCTGCAGGGAGAAGAGACGTCACGGAGGTTGCACCTTACCTGGCTGGCAGCAGCAGGTCTCCTGAGGAACCATCTCTGTCCATCAGTGCTGGCTCTCCAGGAAACTCTTCTTCTAGGAAGCCTTGTCCAAGGCTGCTGAAGTCAACACAAACATCTCCTGCCTTCAGCTGGCCTTGGCTTGAGCTCTGGGAATTCCCCAGCGGAGGAGGAGGGGGTGATCTGAGGACAGTGGCGTGCAGCTCGGAGGGAGTGCTCCTCGTGGAGACCAGGACAGCCGTGACCTTCCGTCTGCTTGCAGGGACAGTCCCGTTCCCCATGTGCCTCCAGGGATGTGGGTCTGGAGGGATCCCTGCAGGCCAGGAGCAACCTCTAGTCAGCTCCCTCTGAGGGTGATGCTCCTCCTGCCCTTGATTTGGGGGCAACGAGTCCTTCCACCTCTGTTGCTACCTCTTGCAAAGCAGGCTGTTGGCTAACCCAAACCTGCACTCACCGCACAGTGGGGGGAGGGAAAAAAGTGCCGAAATCATGCCAGTACCAAGTACGGGAAAGGTTGTTTTTCATTCATTGTTGAGATATCAAAGATACGGGAAGCATAGAAGCAGCTCTGGAGGAGCGGGCGGAAGGTCTCGCCGCGTAGGAAGTGTTGGCTGAATAAAACTGGAGGATGTTTATGGTGTGAAATCGGAAAGTGTTTTCAGGAAGCTGGTAGGAAAATTCAGCTGAGATAGAAGGGAAAACAAGAACGCAGAGAAGGAGAGGAGGAACACTCTGCCTTGTTTTGCCCTATTTATAGAAAATTGGACCATCCTCAAATACGGTGTTTGGTGACGAGCTGCCACAGATTTCCCTGTCCACCCCGTCCCTGCGATTCATGCTCAGGAAATGGTGCTGTGTGTGTGCATGGGGCTATTTTGGGGCTGGAGGCTATTTCGAGAAGCATCAGCAAGGCCAAGCTCATCAGTACTGTCACGCATGGACTTTGCAGGGGTGAACTTGGCTCATCAAGTCAACACGTTCGGGCTGTCTAACAGCAAAGAGCAGTGGAGGAAAAGGGGCTTTTCTTTTTTCCCCCAGCTGCCACAGAAGCTCTTGATGCGTTGCACAAAGCATCTCCACTCATACAGTGGGAAGCGGGTGCGGAGGGATGTGCTTGGCTTGGGGTGGCTCAGCAGGTGAGGGGCGGGCTGCCTGCACCCGGAGTCATTGCCCTTCCTGGGATGAGTAAAGTTGCTAACAAAACATCCCTTCAAGGCAAAACTAGGCTGGTAGTCTCCACTTAAGGCAATTTCTTGTGTGAGCTTGTTGTTAAGCATTATTGATTTCTCACCTGCACTAAAAATGATGATACAAAAGATGATCAGTAGAGAAAAATGGTAGCTACATGTTGCTTAAATGAAAGACCCTTTTTTTTTCCTTCCTCTACAGAGACTAAAATAGGATTTTAAGACCTCAGTGGATGGCAAACGGTATCATTTAAAACTGAAAACCAACTTGCAAACTGTCTTGCATAGAGGCGTTTGCCCTAAAAGTTCTTAGGTTTATTTCTCTTTCTAACTCACCCAAAAATTATGGTGTGGCACAGGTTGGTGAAAAATATTCTTGGTGAACAACAACAAATTCCTGGAATATGATCCCTAGGCAGAGCTCAAAGGGTAGAAATGATTAAGTACCCAGGACAAATGAAAGGAAACGATGCTTTATGTACACTGTGGTCACTTGAAAATTCACGCTGCAGGAAATTATCTGAGTCAAATATGCTGCCTGCTATAACTTCATTTTTTAAGGAATGTTTTAATTTCACAGTCATCAATAGCATGTTTACGTTAGCCAGGTGGTGCAAGAAGTGTCCTTATTCACTTTTCAAGGCATTGCATGGCTCATGGGGAGGAACCATTCCACGTATGTGAGATCTAACGATTGAGTGTGGGCATTGCCGATGGCGAAGGAATCACTTTCTTCCGCATGGCATTTCACCACAGTGAGGAAGAGATGCTCCAGAGGATAGGCTTAAGGTTTGACCGGAAGCAAGGCTGATATTTCCATATATTTGATTTAAATGTTAATCAAAGTAGATTGTTTTTCAAATGCAGATAACACGGCAGTGGCTCCAAAAATAAAACACGAACAAGCAATCTATCAGGCATGTCTGTCAGCAAAACAGACCCCATCTCATAAACCTGCCAACGCAGCCCTTTGCTTCAAACAATAAAAAACGGAAGGAATCAAAAGCCTCAGCTTTAAAAATCTCTCTTTAAAAAAAAGCCTTTATCTTTAAAAAAACCCCAAAACCAAAAAAACCCCAGCTCTCAGTCGGTGTAATTTGGATTAGGTTAACGTAAAAATGAAAACCCTTCAATAAATCTTTTAGTGGAGATCAAAAGCAATGAGTGCAGGAAACCAGAAAATTGATGATACGACATTTTCCGACACTGTGTAACATTCATATCCTTCAGAGGACTGCCAACCACAATTGTTCGAAAACTCGTTTAACTGATGTTGTTACTTGAACTCATAAGCCAGCCACTGATCTCCCCAGGGAAAAACATATGGGAAGACAGTAGCTCAATTAAAAGTAATATGGTGTGTGGCTCTTAATCCTCGTTCAAGCCCTTGTGCCAGAAAGCTCGTAAGTATGTGCTTAAATTTAAGCCTGTGCTCAATTTTTATCCTTTATGTGCATTTCTTGGGTGAAATACCCAAAATACTTTTGAATCCCCTTTTCCCAAGGATTTACTGGCCATGTGCAGAGGTGGTGCCTACTTTTTCCTTGGTGCACTGGGCTTTGTGACCATTTCTGGGTGTTTTCTGTCACTGATAAATACTGTTTTCCAATGGCAAAACCTTATATGAATCCTGTCTCCCTCTAGTGTTGTGAAAACAGTTGGAAGGAGGTAAACGGGGTGTCAGAGATTTGGTGCCCAAGGTGCTCTCCTATTTAAGTGAGCAGAAAACAGATGTGAGCGAGCCCTCCCCGTAACTGTGCACCTCCACCGATGACCAGAGGAGAGGGTTTGGGGGGATTTGGGATGGGGAGTGTTGTGCCGTGAGCAGAGCTGCCGCCAGCTGATGTGTCTGGTTAATCACGTGCGTTTTGGCTGAGTTGTATTGTATCTTCTCCTCCTCTACAGGAATAGTTTCTCCGTTGCGTGCCGACGTCTGTGCTGAATGCGAGTCTGGCATCCTCTCGCCTGTACCGAAAATTAGTGACATCTGAAGAAAATGAACGATGAAAAGATCGTGAAAAGCTCACTTGCATGGAAAGGAAGGTACTGGAGCCTTCCCGGGTAGACCAGGGAGGTGGGGATGTGTCCTCTGGGTGCTGGCCGGTGCCTGCTGTGTCCGAGATCTGCCGGGCAGAGAGGCGGAATCACGGCATTGCTTTCCCCTGGTTGGGCGCCTACGGCTGAGCTCAGCAGATGGGAACAGCGTGCAGAGCTGAAAGCGTGCTTATTTTACTTGCGTTTTCCTTCCCCTCCCCAGCGATGGGGGCAATGCTGCCTGCACCTCGGCTACGGGCTCACAATGGATCAGGGCCCACGGAAGATGTGCCAGCCTCGGTTTTTTCCCCATGGCATTTTACCACTCATTAATCCTTTAGATTTCAGCCTCTTTGAAGCCCAGGGTTTGGATGTTTTTCAACGCACACTGAAATCGGACATGAAAACATTTCAACCAGTGCAAGAGTTTCAACCCCTTATTCGTACACCCTGGAAAGGCTTTCACTTGATATGCTGACAACGACCGACTTTATTATGTTTATCTTTTGGCAATATCTCCTTTTGCAATTGATAGCGTCTCGCGTTTTCCTGGTGCCAGGTTCAATTTCCAACCTTGGTAAGTGAAACGGGCTGTCGTGTTTCTCTGCCACGCTGCGGCATGCTCTGGGCTGCCTCTTGATTTCGGTGGTAAATACACAGAGGAGTAAAATAAACATGTAACAGCGCACACAGACACACACATATGATAAAAAGTCTGGTCTTTCACCTAATTTAGACCAGAAAATTGGCATTCGATTTTATTGTTCAGACTAACTCCAAGAACACAAACATATTTTTTCCTTCAAAACGAGAACTGCCAAAATATAAAGAATGGTATCTGCTGGCTTGAACTAATTGGGTTTAACTCTTTCCTGGCTGCTTTTTGTGGAACAAGTGCTGTTTTGCTCAGCTAATAGCAGCGACAGCACCAAGGCTGATTTAGGGAGAGGCATGGTCCTTGCAGCCTGTGGTCATACCCCAGGTCCCCACTGGAGAGGCTTTCTGACCTGCACCTTAGGGTGTTTGAAATGGGGATCGTCTCTGTTCCCAAAATCTCAGCCCCAGGATGCTGCCTGCCCAGCTCCCACTGCAGCATGGAGAGGCAAGTCCAGAGCAGCCAAGCAGGATGGGGGAGCATCCAGGGAAAATACTGTAATTTAAGCAATTTGCTTACATTTTAATTAGCATTTTCTGTGCACTTTTTGATTTCCCATTTTCATCTCCAAGTGTTGAGACTATTTGTCTTTCTGGAAGTGTTTCCAAAAGGCAGGGGAAAAAAGCACATTCCCATCGAGAACCCAAGTACTTAATTAAAATTGTTGGGATTAGAATGACGTTGCAATTAGAGTTGTGTCTATTTGTCTTCCGGGGTTTAGGATCCGTGTTTTCAACTGTTTTGCTGTAAACACGGGCCTGGAAATTTATCTTGGGGGTTTCAAAATAACCAAATGTTGCAAAACCTGCCAGAAGGACTGAGGGAGCTGGGAACGCTGAACTTGCAAGAGGATGGGGGAGCAACCCACCCGTTGCCTGTGGCACTACTTGGGATGTTGCAATAGATGCAGGAAAAAAAAAATCTGAAGAACCACATTGAAAAATCCGTGTGTGAGGCATGGCATGTTCAATGGAGGGACCATGCAGCATATTTTTAGCACCATTTCCTGGCACCTTGTCTGTTAACTACTTCCAGACTGAGAGCATCGGACGGGGACAGTTGGAGCTGCCAGGATTCGTGTGCTGCTTGTGCACGGCATGTGTGTGACAGGGTGGCTGATCCAACTGCGGAGCAGAAGTCAAGAAGGAAGAGGAATATTTTTGATGCAGCTCCCAGGGGACCTCTCGAGGCGAAGATGCCTGAGCGCCGCGGTATGCCACTTGCCCAGATGTTTGTACCGTGGTGTGAGCGGAGCAAACCTGGAGACAAGCTGTTCCTGGGAGTAGCCCACATGGACAGGCACGTGAGAGTGTCCCCCAGGGGTGTCACGTGGGGCCACCAGCCTTCTGTCCCCATCAGCTGGTGTGCTTCAGGGGCTGTCTCTGGGGACACGTGGTGGACCAGGCCAGTCAGGCTGGAAAGGTCCTGTGTGCTCAGGGGGTCACAGCAGTGGGTAATATTTTCTGTATGAATAATTAATCTCTTTGTCAGGATGTCCCTGGGATGTCCCTCGGCCTAGATACATGCCAAAGATCTGAGCTGGCACCCAAGGAAATAGATGAGACATGCCAAAGAGAAGCAGGGATCTGCTGGCTTTGCTTATTACCTCTGTTCATTAAAGCTTTCAGTAACGTTGTACGGGGCTGATGCTCTTGCTCCTTCCCGCTTGACACTGCCCACGGCTCAATTGCGTCCAGCCCAGCCACCCTCCGAGTGGCAGAGCACGCACGAAGGTCTCAGACCCTCGTTTCCTCATAGAATTGGTTACCTTTTATTTATTCAGTATTATGCCAAGTGGGACAAAGGTTGTGAGAGGAGATGTGAGGCCCTGGGAGAGGAGAAACTTTCTAGGAATAATGTCTCCTTGGATGACCTTTGGGAATACACTGAAGGAGCTGCACAAGCAGAATAAAGAAGGATAGGGGAACTGTGTTCCCCAAGGAGAAGGGGTGTTTTCCCAGAGCTGTGGCTATTTATCCTTCCCAAAGGAGCCCACTTTGGTGGGTACCACGAGGAGATCTCCCTACCTCTGCCAGTCTGCTTTTGCTGCTGGGTCATTGAGGAAACCACTAAACCGGCTGAGAGAACATTGATTTTGGGTTTCTGGTTTGTTTGTTTAGTGTTGGAGTCTGCCTTGAAAATCTGGGGCAAATTAAGAAAAAACAAAGCAAAGATTTTTCTTGGGAAGAAGAAAAAAAAACCCCAACAAATCTAACCTCAAAAACCCACATTGTGTTTCATAACTCCGTGGAGAGGAAGAAGTGAGCACATGGACACACACCACCACCACCTGCATGAGACTAACTCCTCAGTTTAGAAAATAAGTGATCCCAGAAAAAGACCCCTGGCAAGGTGACAGGAGCTCCCAGGCCATGAGAAAGGGTTATGTATTTTTCCTCCCTTTGCTACTTTTGCCTCCCAGAAGGCTTCACTGGATTCACTCTCCTTCATGCGATTTTCCCCTCTGGTTGCAGAGGCGGTGGGAGAGATGCTCGGACCCCAGCATCCTCACACCTGGCTCCGATTCCCCGCTCGCTCTCCAGGATTGATGATGTGCCAAGTGTCAAGGGTCTGACTTCAATTTGGGTGTCAAATGGGGAAGAGGGGGCTCGTGAAAGATAGTCAGCCTTAGGGCAGGGCTCAGCTGCCTGTTCACAGACAGTTAAACCTGGTATGAGTAGTAGGTTAGGGAGCTGCAGACATGGACCACGGGCAAGGGGCAAGGCTGGGTTTGCAGGGAAAACTGGGGCTGAAGGGATCGAGGCAAATCCGTGTGGTAGGTGAGAGCTGGGGGAGCCTCACTGCATGGCTGCTGTGGCTTTTGTGGCTGCAGCACCCTATTTCCAAAAAGAAATATAAAGTGGTGTCTTGCATTGATCCTGGGAGCCACGTGCATGCTTCAGAAGCAGCAGCTTTCCTTCTTTCTATCCCTGCTTCTGATTTGCTCTGTCACCTCAGGCAAATCATTTAACCCCAGCTTCAACCTATTTTACGGGGATGTTGCAAGGCTTAATTAAGGCTTGTAAAAGGTCTTGAGTTCCTGAGAGGTGCCTGCTGGAGGAGGGTGATTAATCACACGTTGACGGGAGGGATATCATGGGGGTAAATCCAAGCAGTCAACAATAGGGCAGATGATATTTTTCCCTGGGGGAATAAGACAAGGGGGGCTGTGAAAGCATGCACGTATCAGATTTATTCGTTCTGGCTATCAAGTTGTTGAAACTGTAGGGAGGCTCTGTGGCCAAAACCACAGAAATCTTGACTGTGCGGCTGAGATAAAGACATCCTGAATGTCCACAAAAATCAATCAAAGATACATAAATTAGGGTGTTTCCCCCCCCCAGACTTCAGAGTCACAAAGGTGCACAATTTGCAGAACTTCAAGTTGTAGAAATAAAAGTTTGTCACTTCCTGTGAACACCATCCTAACTCTCTGAAAACACCCTGTCAGTATTCGTTGCTGAGAAGCAAGAGGGGAGATTGCTCAGAGGAGGAGGAATCAAACCCCCACACCTTTTGCTGAACTTTACACAGTTCTTCGCATGATTGCCCAATTGCCCTTCCACACAGAGAAGGAGAGGAGGGGGAAAATGCTGGGCGCTGTGCAGTTCTTTTCAAGATGACCCAGTTATCCTTTTCTGCGGAAGAAACAGAGAAGGAAAAGTTGCCTGCACAACCCTGCGCAGGTTTTTTTGTTGTTTGTGGTTTTCCTGGGATGGGGTTTTTTTTTGGCCCAGTTCTTTTCTCCTATAACTTCATCTCCTTCAACAGGCTCGCCCCTGATTTACACCAGCATCATGAAAAGGAGCAGAGCCTTAGGAAGCAAAGCAGGCAACAGTCTTTGATCTGCTTTTGAACAGGGCAGGCTTTGCCCCAGCAGTTGATGGCTGCGAAGGGACGGACCGGGGATGGGCTGGCTGCGCAGCCCTTTGAATACTGAGGAGGGCTCTCCATGAACCTGGTGACTGGAAGGAATGCGGTGAGCCCTGGTGCATGCAAACGAGGGTGATTTCATACGCTTTTCAGAGGCAGAGCATAAATCAATATTGTTTTGTAGATCGCTTGGCTTGCCACATTTTTTTTTCCTTGGGGAACATCCAGTATCCATGTACTGTGGGGAAGGACGCTGCAGGGGAGAGGGGATGGCTGTGCCCTCTGTTTTCACCTCAATATGTAGCTCAGTGAAAACTGGATTTTATTCTTCCAGGGACCAAACAGAGCCAGCCAAAACCAGAGATTATCATCACTAAGGAATCCTGCCTGGGGAGCTTCCACCAACCAGGAGAGCAGTTAGTTTGAGATTTTTTAAAGCATTTTTTTATGGCACGGCAGTTTTAGTTGAGCTAAATGAAGCTTATTGCAGTGGGGAATTCAGCCTGCACATGTTTAAAAATCTTTTAAGATTGGATATTTTAACTCCAGCAAATAATCAAGTCCCAGGAACAATTTAGATGAGTAATATATTAAAAACAGGCTTATACAGATCCAAGAAAAACGTTGGAGGATCCATAGGGGTCATTGTTATGCACTGCAGGCTTAAATATATTGACTTTTACAACTGCAAATGGATGGTTGCATAGTGGTTTCCACCAAAGAGCAGTTTCAGTTGTGATAAGTCACACAAAGTGAAATTCAGTCTTGTGCTCGGAGCCGGCATGAGGTCTAAGAACTGTGTGAGCTTAATCTTTATCTCTCTACAAACATTTCGTCTCTTTAATCCTTGAGGCATGCCATTCCTGGGAGGACCCTGCATAAAGGATGCAGTAGAGGAGGGCAGGAATCGGATTTGTTATTTATGGAAAAAAATCTGAAATTAGAGAAAACACATTCTGAAATTACAGGAAAGAAACATTTTCCAAAGGGCAAGAAAATCTCAAAAACAAGAAATAAGCTGATTTTTTTCACTAATGAAAGTGGTTTTCCCTTCTGTAAAATTATGTAATTTTGTTGCAAATGACAGAGGAAGTTGAAATGTGCCAGTCAGAGTAATGTCAGCCCTTCCATTTCAGGAAAATCAGAATGCTTTTTGTAGAGGAGATTTCTTTTTGATACAAAATTTGTGAAGCTTATAGATTTTTATAGAATATTGTTTCTTCTCAAGTTAAAAAAACAAACAAAACAAAACAAAAAAAATCCCAAACTACAATGGAAAATGTGCAAACTGCTCTGTTAAACCCAAAAATGCCGACGGAGGTTGTGATTTACAGGTGCATCAATAGGAACTATTCAAGGAGCATGGGTGGGTAGGATAGGGCCGTGAATACGCAAGCTTCTCCATGGCACTGGGATCTCTTCTTCTAGGCTGTTAGAAGGGATGCAGTGAGGAAGCCAACTGCCATGGGGCGATGCCTTGGTGTCTTTGGGATGTCTCTGAGCAGGGTTTGTTGCCCATACCAAGTCATGCTTTTTGCATGCAATGTATGCAAAAAGCTGGCACCTACAGAGAGGTATTGGCTTTCACTTGTTAGAGTTATACAACACCAAATCTTCACTGAGGTGATTTGAATTGTTTTTTAATCAAATTCATGTTCTCATGCCAGATAAAACTGTTGATGAAACTGGGTTTCCATTGGCACCAAGACCTAAACACTCAGCAAATAAAACTGAGCATGGGAGCCGTAATCAGCATGTGAAGAACAGCCCCCAGCAGAGCCAGATCCCCCGAAGATTGCTGAATAGTTACATTTCTGTAATGCTTCCTCCTGTGACGTGGCGTGACAGGAGATATTTCCTCCCTGAAGATGAATTTGGCATTAACAAAGCCAGGAGAGGTGACAGTGTCGGAAGCAGGGCTCGTAACCACCTTCGGTAGCAAGATACTGTGCAGGAACCCAAACATCTGAAGGAAAATATTTTGTTTTATTCAAAATACTCATTTCTGGTCCATTGGAGGAGCTATGTAGTTTACTAATTAGGGAATTGGGAACCAGGGGTTCACAAGTTGTAGACCTTGGCTGAGTGAAACATTGTGTTCATTACAGCTGTCACTCAGCTCCCTCCTGTCTCATTTTTCTGATCTGTAAATTGAGGTTAATACCGAAGGTGCACGGAGGATTAATTAGACGGCATCTGTAACACTGCAGTCTTCTCTCTGGGCGACGGCTGGAGCTCCAGAAGAAACTGAAAAGTTATATTGGAATTTTTTTTTTTTTCTGTTTAAAACCTGAGTATGGGTGCTTCGGTTCTGAATCGCTGAGATTTTAATCTGAAAATTACCAACATACGGAACGAATGTTTCTAAGACCAGCGGTACAGGGAGGAAAACTGACCTTTAAGAAGTGTTTAACAGGTTGACCTGTGAGGGAGAACAGGGAGCTTTTCCTTATTGAGAAAAATAAAAAAAATCCCAGCTCTAGCATCCCAAGCACTTGGCAAGAGCACAATCACAACTTTAATAGAGCTCTCGGTTTTCCTGTTACAATAAATGAGGTCTGCTCTGTGTTAAAAACAAAGCAAAGGGGAAGCAAACAAACCAAAACCCCAACCCTCGAAGCAGTCCAGGGAAACGGGTTCACTACTGGGCATATCTCAAAACCTATCCAGGAACTGCGTGTTCTCAAACCGATTAAATTTACCCACCAGTCGCTGTGTTGGGCTACATTAGCAAACAAAACAAACTGGCCGAGTTTGTGCTGTACTGCACGGCAAAAAAACACCACTCCCAACGGCTTTTTCAATGCCAGGGATGGTGCAGGAGACTTAACTACTTATTTACTCGTCTCTGCTCACCCAGAAAGGACCCAACCTGATGGATGGCCCCTGACCTTTCCGCTCCTCGTGGCCACCAGCCAGACTGCTTTTTGGGTGTCTTCTGCGCAGGGAGATGCAAACCTCCCGTCTGGCAAGCGTCCAGCCTATTTTTGTTCCATACCATCCTAAGAAGTACTCCACTTCCCCGAACAGATGACCTCGAAGTCACACGCGAGTTAAATAGAAGCATAAGTTATCTGGCCTTGCAGCCATGAAACCGTTCTCTGGGAGGAAAGGGTAAATAAACAAATCATTTATTAGCAAGTGAAATTGTTTTTTCTTTGAAATGCAAAAATGTGCTCTCTGGTGAATGATGTTTTAAGCTTCACCCTTCGGCTCTCACCAGGCAGAGTCCAAGCACATCATGAGGAAAACTGCTTTCAAGTCACCCGTCCAGCTGGTCCGCTGCAGGGTAGTGTTTGTCTGGTTAATCACTTAGGGCAACACTCGATCGAGGGGAATCCAGCCACCGGTGCTGGGGGTAGCGGGGCCAGGTCCTGACTGTGGATATGGGGCTGAGAGACCCCCATGTCCTGCAGCTGGTGGGCTTGGGGGAGGGAGGATGGACTTGAGTACCACCAAGGTGGACACGGGGGCTGTCCATGCCGAGTTAATGATGGAGAAAGGGAACAGGTCCGTGGCATTCGGTAGTCCTGAGGTGTCTCTGGAGAGCGTGCTGTTTTCCCCTCTGCTCCCTGCTCTGTCACAGGGTTACAGATGGTGTGGGACTGAAGAAGGGAAGGTGGCTTTGTGATCAGCCCGTCCCCTCCTCCAGGAAGGCTATGGGGCTCCAAGGGTCACCTCACTCCAGGGTGCCTGGCAGCATGGGTACACTGCTGCAGCCACCGTCCCAATTTACTTGAGATCTTCTCTCTCCCTTTCCTGAGCTGATCCTTCATCTTCCAAAGCTGTCATCATTTTTCACCAGAAAATCGCTACCGCAGCATGTCAATAAAGCTCACAGACTCCTCGCCAGCCCATCGAGCCTCTGTCCCTTAAGCCAGCTCCTTCCAACCAGCTCCACAGAGACAGCCAGTGTGTTAATTAGCCCATCCATCCTCGGGAAGCTCCTGTGTCGTGTCTCTGCTCTGCATCACAGGCGCATAACGAAGAGAGGTTAACATCCTGCAGGTCTGGAGATCTGCTTTGGATGTCTCCTTTGATACCTTGCTGACAGAGCAAGTCTAGAGATGCAGTTGATCCCACGTGGGCAGGGAATGCCAATTAGGAAATGCCAGGGGGGGAACTGTGCTGAGTTCCCGCAGTATCTGTCCTCCCCTGGGTGTCAGTGATGCTGGTGAGGGTGGGACAGTGCTTGCTGCCACCCCACAGGAGCGTGGCAGCGAGTCAGTGAAGGAAAGCAGCTGTGACGTGGGCTGAGGAGGAAAATTAAGGGGGAAGATAAAAATATGAAGGAAAACCTGGTAAGAAATCATTATTGGGTCATGCCAGCTTAATAGAAGGGGGCTCCTAATGCCTCCAGGAGAGTACGGGTTGGGGGCAAACCTCCCAGCTCCCCCCCCTTTAGAAAGAGCTCTCAGGTCCATAAAGCTTCTTGGAAACGCTGATTCAGAACAGGATCAAACTGCCGCTGACGAGGACGTTGGCAAGTCACAAATCGCTCGTACTGCCACTGACGTCCTACGTCACCGTGGGCAGGTCATATGTGTTTGCCATGCTCTTAGGAAGGAGAAGTGCACATTTTTCACGCTGATGGAAATACGTTACGGTTACTACCACAAATCTGTTATTTTTCTCTCATTTACGGTGCACCAGCCAAATAAGCCCTCTGACATGAAAGCTCAGGCACACCACCTTCCTCCCGTGTGTTGAAGAGTTGATTAGGGTACTTCTAAAGCACTCGGTCTTGGAATAAGCTGTCCTGTAAGACACAGACCAACAGATACGCGCACATCTTGCTGCCACTCCAAAGTAGCTGCTTTCTGTGCTGCGTCAGCTCTGATTTATATAACTGTTTTCAGGCTCGTATCATTGTGTATTTCTTAAAAACTGCCTTTTTCCCCAAAGACTGGACTCTAGAAATGAGATTCCTGACATTCCTGGTATTGTCCAGCTGAGATCTGTGGTACAGACAGCATTTTTGTAAGGCTGTTTTGAAAAACGAGCTGTGTTATTGAACCCTCTGTCTCCGTCCTATTTGGGCTTTTCTTCTTTCTCTGCTGTTGTTGTTCATGAGCACAAAACTGGTGCTTCTGTTTGGAGAGGGATTGCTTCATGAGTAAAATTGTGGGTTTCAGTGGTCTGCTGCTCCTGAATGAATACTGTGAGTAAATAAATGTGCCACCACAGTTTCACAACTTATCCGTGTGAGGATTAAAATAAGCTGAGGAAAACAACAAAACAAATCAGTTATTTTAGCTGCTGCTACTCAGATCTGCAAGACGAGCGAAAAAGTACATCTTGCTTTCTGATTTAAATAGCACCGATGTATTTTTAGCCCCGCAGCCAGTGTGTGAGCTTGTGGTTGAAGCAGAGACAGGGATGCCATGGCTGGGTAAGGTCTCCTGGGCTGTTAAATCCTTTCTCTGGCAGTTTTAATGCCTACTTCAGACAGCAGCTGAGAGCTCCGGCATGGAATAGTGAGGAAAAGTTGGAAGAAGTGGGATTGCTATCAACATCCTCAGGTGCAAACCCTAAATTTGGGAGCGATGAAACGCAAGCAGCTGAAAGCTTTTGTGATGGGTTTTGAGGGAATGGGAAGGGAATCATTCACTTCGTGCCAACATCTCGCATTTCCACGCTGACCCTGTTGCTCCTGGGCCTGACCTACCTGAGGACACATTTCACCTTGCAGCGTTCGTCTTCCCATTCCTGCGACCTGACTGGGGCAAAAGAAGCTCCAGCAAATGCAGCACTTGTACAATGCCGGGAAGAAATCTGTGCTTTCAGACCCATGGGTGTGCGATACTGAACCCGAGGGGGTGGTTGTCCTGTTTGGGGACCCTTGGTGCTTCCGGAGTAGAACGAAATAGCGCTGATGCCATGGAGGCCACCACTTTGAGAAGGGCTTTCTGATGTGTTGCCAAGCTGAAATACAAGTCCTGCCAGCTGGGTCTGAGGGGATCTGCACGTGCCTCTGGATAGGGTCATACTCTAGAAAGGCATTGCGGCTCCAAAAGATGCAGAAGCGACTGAGGTTTTGAGCAGGACCTAATGCATGGGAAAGCTAAGGTGAGCTGCAAGTCCAGGGAAAATAAGGGGTCATTTCAGATGAACACAGGTGTCTAATAGTGTTTAAATTCTCCAACAGTCATCCTAATGGGAATGAAAGGTGGAACGTGGCAAGGAGGGGAGACCCACATTGCACACAGCGAGCAGTCCCTTGCCAGCTGCAGCATACTTGTGTCAGGATGGCCTTTCCTCTCCATCACTCGTCTCCAGGCTCTGTTTCTTCTTGGCAATGATGGTTTATATCACCCAGGCAGAAGCGAGGGCATCTGCCCCACTGGATCATAGAATCATAGAATGGTGTGGGTTGGAAGGGACCTTAAAGTCTACCCAGCCCCCCCCACTGCCATGGGCAGGGACACCTTCCCCTAGACCAGGTTGCTCCAAGCCTCATCCAGCCTGGCCTTGGACACTTCCAGGGATGGGGCATCCACAGCTTCTCTGGGCAACCTGTCCCAGTACCTCACCACCTACTCGATGAAGAACATTTTCCTGATATCTAATCTAAATCTCCCCGCTTTCAATTTAAACCCATTCCCCCTTGTCCTGTCACTACAGGCCCTTGTAAAAAGTCCTCTCCCAGCACCCTTGTAGCCCCTTCAGGCACTGGAAGGTGCTATAAGGTCTCCCCGGAGCCTTCTCTTCTCCAGGCTGAACAAGCCCAACTCTCTCAGCCTGTCCCCGTAGCAGAGGGGCTCCAGCCCTCGGAGCATCTTTGTGGCCTCCTCTGGACTCCCTCCAACCAGTCAATATCCTCCCTGTGCTGAGTGCTCCAGAGCTGGATGCAGAAATCAAGCTCTGTTCGATCCATGGAGCTCTGCTTGGATGTCAGAGCCACCCTTAGCGTGGGACTCTGAGCCTCTCCCTGAGAGCCAGCTCTGCAGCCAGGGCTTTCTGGGCCGTGTGATCAGACTGTGTGTTTCTCAATGACAACAGAAATGAAAAGGCCACAAAGACATTACCTCTGTTTACAAAAAGACAGAAACAAACACTTGCATTTGTGAAAGCAAATGTCAGCACCACTGATCTAGAGCTGCCTTGTTTATGATGAAGAAAGGTTAATACGTAGTGGAAGGTTAACTCCTTTCTTCCTCTTTTTTTTTAAAGGTATGTGAAATCACCAGACTTTGCAAAAAAAATATGGTTTTGATTAAGAAACATCTGACTTAACAAAAGCAAAGTCAAAGTCAATATGTGCATGGTTTTGTATTAGCCTGCCTTTAATTTTGGAGTAAAATGCTAATGATTACAGTAAATTCGTTCATTTATGAAACAGAGAGGAAATGTGATACGCAGAAGAGATTAGGGGCAAGGAAAACAACCCTTCTACCAAAACAGAGATGAGCTGTGCTGCTGCCATATCCTCCCCTGAACCGCCTCCTCTAGGCTCCCTCAGAAACAGGGACAGGGATTTTTCAAGGATACATAAACTTTCACATCACAGGAGGGAAAAAAAATCTGGGATGGAAAAGAGATTTAGGGGCTTTTCTGTGCAGAAGCATGTTTTGGTTCAGGCTGAGCAAATGAAATTGGGCTTTCCTGCTGGTCTGAAGGTACCAGAACGAGAAAGCAAGGGTGAGAAGTTTTGTAGCTTCTTGGATACTTTATCCAAGAAGAGATACTCTCTCCAAGAGAGACACATCCAGCCCACAGCTCAGCCCAGGCAGGTTTGAGTCCCGTGAGTCTTGTGCATCCAAGAATGGAGCATGGAGCAAGATCTCATCCTACAGGACAAAGCAGCAGCCAGAGCACCCCAGATGTGGAGTGGGAGATGACGAGTGGGAAAAGCTTTGCTGGAGGAACAATCAGGAGGAGAAAAAGGGTGGTATAAGGTGATTAGCCAGGGTCTTAGGGCCAGCCAGCAGGGAGCCTTCAGCACTGTCCTCGCCTGCATCGCGTGGGGCTCTGCTGGATGCGATGCAGGCGAGGACAGAAACATTTGCACCCCAGACACCTTCTGCTGCCCGCACGTGTGGCACCGGAGGCTTGCTGCAGCCACCTATTAAAATAAAAAGGCTTTTTAAAAAAAAAACAGGTTATGCAAATGCATCTCTTTTTCAGCAAGAACATCAAAATCCTTTAATTAATCATTTTTCGGCTGCAAAATTAACATCCCGATGGGATTTTCCGATGCTGGGGTGTCCAGGACCTGCGCTGGGCACTGCCCTGCAAGGGCGGGAGCAGCAGCGTTGCTCTCCACCTGCACTTGATGTCCCTCGGGACTCGAGGCTGGGGACAGCCGCTTTGTTTCACCAGCCAGATTTTGTGTTTGCAGGCAGGAGGGACTGTTTGATCTCCCAGCGATGGGAAAAGCCGCTGCGTTCGGCTGCGTTTGGAAAGCGCCTGCTTTGGCGGTGGCTCTGATAAAGCACGCGGTGGCTTTGAAGGCAAAAGGGAGGGTCCGAGGGGACCCCCGGGCGTTTGGAGGAGGGGGGACCCCTCGGCGGATGACAGCCTGGGCGCAAAGATCGTAATGCACTCTCCTCAGGTTATCTAAATAGCGGATAAATCACTGTCGGGGCTGCCATTTCCTCTGACGGGGACCCGTGTAAGTGATTAATAACACACAAACAGTGGTACTTTGTGGAACTGCAGTAAATTTTATTATAACTTCCTTCCACTTGATAAGCACTTCCATGGAGACAGAGGCGGGCTACGCCGGACCCCTGCTCCCCTCCCATCCGCAGCAGACCCCGGCAGCCCCAAGGTTAGGGAGGGCTGCAGCGCTCCGGCCGCTTCATGACCAGCTGCAAGCCATGAAAAGGAGCGGGTTTGTTTTGCTTGGTTTCATTTGACTGGACGGAGCCTCCGTTCCCCACCGACTGACCCGGGGTTGCATCTTGCACACCTGCTGTTTTACAAGTCCCATAAAGCGTCAAGCGGAGTGCGGCATCTCGAGCCCACGGCGTCAAGCACCCCCGCGCCACGGCGATGGGATGCGCAGGGGCAAGAAGAAACTCTCCTTACAAGAGAGTTGGAGAAAGGCCGTAACTGTTGGTGTTTGGGGTTTGGAAAGCAATGAGAGCGATTGCTGACGCTCTCACCACTTTGCCCCAGTCTCTCGAGGATTCACGTTCTCTAAATATTTACAAAGAAACATGTGTTTCTCTATGTGGAATGCTTTTTTTTTTTGTTTAATGTGATGCTGTTTTTTTCAAGTGGGAGTGGATGCTGCTGGTAGATGAACGACAGTGCGTAGCAGCAGAAAGCCCAGAGCAAGAACAGAGTAAATACGTATCCGCAACGTGGTGCTTGTTTTTTTGCACAGTAGGGATGTAATTTCCTGTTGCTTTATATCAGTAATCAAGGATTTTACATGCTGGGTGAAGGAGAGTGGAAATCCCTGCCCTGCTCACCCCCAATTTGCCCTGAATAAGAGGGGGGAGGGATGCACGTGGGGCTAATTAGGGTCTAAAGATGCAGAAGTGGTTGGGCAAACCATGGATGGGATGTGACATGGGAGCTCTGCTTGGCTTTTGGGTTTTTTTTCCCCTCCCCATTGTTTATAAAATCATGGAGGGTCTATTTTCTAGGTTTTAATGCACTCCACGAGGGATGGGAGCAAGTGCAAATCGTGTAAGAGGAGCAGGCTGGGACAAGCTGAGCCAGGTTTGGTCTCTCTGTAGAGACCCGAGCCCAGAAATTTGGTCTTGCCACTGCAAGAGGCACTTGTGTGAGGGATTTGCTTTGGCTTTGGCTTTTGAGGGAATTGGCAGCAGCGTGTAGGGCAGATTTGAGCTAAGGCAGGTGGCCCAGATGCTGCTCCGGCTTGGAGGTGCCCCTGAGCAGGCATCTAGGACAGATACAGCCCTTGTACCTCTACTTAGCGCTGTGTGGTCCATGAATGAACTTTTTTCCCCCTTTTTTTTGGCTAAGCTCAAGCGAGTTTCTTGCTCTGGTGTGTGCAGATGGCTGTTCCTGGCTGGCATGGTGCCATGGGGATGCATTGCAATAACGTGATTTTATGTGAAGGGAAAAGCCTCTGGAGAAACCAAGCTTTGAACCATTCAATTTGTAACGGTGCAGCGCTGGCAGCAAAAGCTGTGAATGAAAACTTGTGGGACACTGAACGAGCCAGTTAATCTAGATGGGTTTCCTTATTTTTCTTTCCTTGTAGGCATTGAGTGTAGGTTGAATTTTATCCTGACAGCCAAATGCTGGGCTGACTGCAGAGCAGCATCTGTGTGCCCGTGCTTCTGAGCCCTTGGAAATCCTAACTGTGAATGAATAAAATGCAAACATAGTAGCAAGGCATATTTGTTATTCCTAGAGCAAATCCAAGTGGTTTATGTGAGACAGCATGGCAAAGCAAACAGCACCTTCGCTGGGATCCTAGTCTCAGGGTGGCTCCTGGCTGCAATGGGAACACATCTGCTTCAGCTTGTGCTTGGGCATCCCTGTCCTGGGTGAAGCCAGGTACCTGCTCAGAGACCACCGAAGTGAACTCTGTCCTGGCTGTCACCGCAGGGGCCATGTGGAATGGGAGCTGTCACCAGCAGCGAGCTGGTGACACTGTGACCTGTCAGGTTTATCAGCGAGAGGGAGGCTTTCAAGGTGTTCTGACTGATGTTTTCCAAGCTGAGCTTCCCAAGAATCCTGATTTTTTTAAATTATTATTTAAAAAATTAATAATAATTAGTTTAGGCTGAATAAGTGTGAAAGAAGATTGGAAGAAAAATCTTTCCATCTCAGCCTCAGTGATCTCATGTACCAAAAGAAGGAAATGGCTTGAAATAAAAAGTACAGAAGAAGCAGGACTAATCTGGGGGCTCAAAGGTGGGGTGGAAGCGCAAGGTTTCCAACAGCATGCAGTTTTGTAGGGGATGATACAGTATTTCTTCCTGTTGTCTCCATGTACATGGATTTAATGAACGCTCAGACTAATAAAATTTTGGCAAGAGAGATTTCTATCACGGTCCAAGCCACAGATACATTTCAGGGAAAAGATAGAACATTGATTAAAAAAATAATAATTAAAAAAAAATTCCCAGAAAATACTAGGGAATTTTCAGTGACTTTTCTAAATCCTTTTGTGAAGCCTTCAAAATTTTTGTGGGTTTTTATCCTCCCACCCTAATCTTCACACAGCATCAAAGGAACTAGCCTTTGAGTTGGAACTCTCACTCGAGTATGTTCGCAGGAAGTCGACCCATGAAGATCTGTTCCAAAGAAACATTCCTTAGGCTGTTTTATGCTCTGGTTTACTCAAAACCCCACCACAAAATACTGAAAAATCAGCTGAAATTTGGGAGAAAAAAAAAAAAAAAGGAATCCAGAGGATCATGAAGAAGTAAGTATCTACTGGCCCACAAAAAATGCTTTACATCTGCAAGCCAGAAAGATTTGTATCACAATATATTCTGACACCGAACAAAGAAAACAAATGAAAAGCAAGCAGCCACCGGATCTGTCTTTCACATGTCCGCATGGAAATTCAGCACTTCTTTAGGGATTTGCTCCCTGTGTTTTGGGGTAGGTCTCGGGGACTTTGGTCAACTGGCCAAGGGACAAGCCCCTTCTCCCTTGGGCATGGGCCCTGGCATGTGCCACCAACGCTGCAGCCCCTACCTGGCCGTGGGGGTGGGAGGAGGAAAAGATCGCGGCATTATCCGGGCCGGGATGGGATTGGAAAACATCTACGTGTGAGGAATGCATGACCTCTCCCCAACTCCTCATTCATATATCCACCACGCTTTGGGGTTTAAAATCAAACCTCTTCACGTTTTCGCTGTTATCGTGGGCTTTCTGTAAATGCTCTTTTATATTGCATTGCATCACTTATATCAAAACCAGATCAGAAAAAATTCTCCTTGGCCCTTGTTTGTGTTTTTACGGCTGTTGGCGAATTTCAAAGCACTTCAGGATTATGCAGGGAAAAAGAAAAGGTACTTCCAGCCTTCACCTAAAACGGATTCATTCCTGTCACCAAAATGCATTAAAAAATAATAAATAAACCACAAACTAATTCCAGGCAAAGCAGATGGATGTGATAGTTGAGCTTTGGATGACGCTGGCCATGCTGAGCCCTTGCAGTGTATTTTGATTGGGTAAAATGTCCATGATGCTGGAGGAAGTGTGATTTTCACACAAATACCCTCTTTATATGCTCACGTGCTTCTTGTGAAACATTTAAGGCTCTGCTCTAAGACAAAATGCTCATGCAGCCAGTTGTGTCTTCAAACAGGCTCGTGTTTACTGGAGGGAGAAGAGGATTCCCCGTGAGCGCTGCCTGCTGCAGCGTCTTCTGCCACGCCACGCTCTACTCCCACCCCGCTCAGGCATGAGCTGCTTTAGTCACCCTGTCACTGGAAGATCTCAAAGAAATGGACACAGCTTGTACAGAAAAAGTCAACCATTTCACTTCTACCTATAGAAATCATTTCCAAATGCTTCAGGTAAAGGAGACTTTGCAGATGAGATGTTCTGGATAATTGTGGAGCTCCACTCGTGTTTTCAAAAAGCTTCAGGTGGGAGTCAGGGGGACTAAGCATTTTTGGAAAAGTGGCCTCTTGTTGAAGCAGACTTCCTTAGGGAGGAAGTTTGGAGTTTGCTGCCCACCAAAGCTGATCTGTCGCTCCCCTCCTCAGTTGGGCAGGGGAGAGAAAGGGAAGGCTCCTGGGTCACGATCAGAACAGGGAGAGATCACTCAGCGATTACCGTCACAGGCAAAAGAGACTCAACTTGGGAAAATTTGTTTAATTTATTACAAGTCAAATCGGAGTAGGATAATGAGAAACAAAATCAAACCTAACAAACCCTTTCCCCCACTGCTCCCTTCTTCCCGGGCTCAGCTTTTCTCCCCATTTCTCTCCCTCCTCCCCACGAGGGGTGCAGGGGGATGTGGAATGGGGGTTGTGGTCAGTCCATCACACGTTGTCTCTGCTGCTCCTTCCTCCTCAGCGGAGGATGCTCACACTCTGCCCCTGCTCCAGCGTGGGGTCCCTTCCACGGGAGACAGTCCTCCACCAACTTCTCCAACATGAATCTTTTTGCTCTTACACCTTTTTTCACCTCTTTTTAATTACATTATCCCAGAGGTGCTACCACCATCGCTGATGGGCTCAGCCTTGGCTGGCAGCGGGGCTGCCTTGGAGCTGGCTGGCATTGGCTCTGTCAGACACAGGGGTGGCTTCGAGCAGCTTCTCACAGAAGCCACCCCTGTAGCCCCCTCTGCCACCAAAATCTTGCCCTGCAAACCCAGCAGACACCGGTATGTTTTACCCATCTCCCAGTCTAACTGTGGTCTGGGGAAGCCTTGGAGCCCAATGGAAAATGACTCCATGATGTGGGTATGGGGGAGGCCGTCAAAAGTAGGAGCATTTAGTCTTCTCCCTTCTTCCAACACAGCCGTTGTCCACTCATCTACAGAGGGTTTCTGAACAGGTTTCCCTGGGTTATACAAGCGCGGCCTGGGAAAAGCAAGTGGTACTTTTTATTTCCTAAATTCAACAATTTGTAAAGGGTTTCATAAAAAAATCAATCACTTAAAGGAAACTTCCCCGTTCTGGCTGACTCCCTGGATGAGGTTGTAACTGAGCACGGAGTATGCTTCTTTACAGCCTTGGTTTCCAGCTTCCACGTGCTCTGGCACCCGCACTGCTGCGGCCTACAGCCTTCAGAGAAGTATTTTGCACGAGTCCACTGAAAGGTCTTCACTGACACAGTCGGGCTGCTTTCCTCATCCCGTTGTGTTTCTGCCTGCCTCATTGCTCCCTGCTGAGAGCTGGCCACTTGCTACAAGGGTGAGAAACTGCTGCACCCCTCGACGGAGGGTGCTCCTGATTACCAACCCCAACCAGGGCTGAAGCAGATCAGCTGGGCACTGAATTACCCCATGCAAAACCTCTGTCCTCGAAGTTCATGTCACCGCTGGCACACGGTGCAAAGAAGGAGCCAGATCTTGGAAAAGCAGCAGGTCAGGTAGAAGAGGGCTGGTTTTCTTCTTATTAAAAGACAGTTATCATGTCTTGCTTTGAGGGAAGCACTGGGGGTGGTTACACTAGGAAATATCTGTAGTTGAATGAAGAGTAATAATATGTAGATTTGGTTATCTGGCCAGTCTTAGGTTGGTAGAAGAAGAAAATGTGTGTAAGAAGAAAGCCAGCCATTTATATTTGCTCTGTAAAGGCCCCTTGTGCAGGAAAACGGGGAAAGAAAAGAAATTAAAACCCTTGCAAGGGCTAAGCCATCTGCATTGCTCTGTGCTTCGCACTCCTACTTTGAAGCATCAGAGCTTTGTGTGTCTCTAACTGAACCAGGGGCTTTAGGTAACACTTAAGCAATTCCCAATGTTTTTTACCATTGAAATGCCAAAAGGATTTTGAAAAATCAAAGGGAAAAAAGGTATTTTACTTGAATTGTATTTTACCCGAATCACTGAAATCTGAGCAGTGACTCACACACCCAGCTGGTGTCAATCAGCTAATGAGCAGAGAGGAGTTAATTGATGTCTCTGCCAGCCCCACCTCCCCTTTTGGTGCATCAGTGCCTGAGCCACCAGCAACTCCATGTGCTCTTCCAGAAGGTGGCCACTGAGGATGGGTCTGCTCAGGACACAGCAAGGACTTTCAGGTAATGCCGTCAACTTACTTTTTTTTGGCCCAGAAGCAGCTCATATCTGTTCACAATATTGAGTGTTTTGTTGCGGTGTTTAGAGGCTGTTTTGTACCTTTCCAAATGGTTGGGTGTTATCTGTTGTATACATGAGATCTCTGTAGTGATTAGGTTTTTTGGTGTTTGTGGCAGCTGCGTGTTTTTTGGTGATTATAAAGCATTATAAGGCATTTAGCCATTATTACTTCAGTCCCTTTGGAGCAGTGTCTCGAGATAGTACCTTGGTAATAAGCAACATGTGCAATGTGAGGCTCAGGTGCTAGGAGGGAGCCTTGGTTTTGAAAGCCCTGGCAGAGCTTGGCCTGTTTGGATAGACCTAGCGGTTTGGACACTCCAACAACATCCATATGCAATGATTTTTCTTGATTCACAATGTTGAAACTAAAAACCGTTTGGCTTTAAGCTTTAAGCCGCTGCATATGTTCCCCTGAGAATGAGCATTTCTGGCAAACTATAAGTTCTTAAATATCACTTCTCCAATTACATTCTCACAGGTTAGTATTTATGCAGGCCTGGCTTTTCAAATCCACGGAGCTGGTACTGGGCTGAGGCTTAATGCATTACAGGTGGCTTTTGGTGCTTTGGGCTCTCTGACCAAACTGGTTCCAGATGGCCACACAGTATGAGTAATAACATCAGCTCATTAAGTTGCAAGGTTTCAACTACAATCACAGAATTATCAATGAAATAGAAGCTAACGGCATATCAGCTGCACCCTAAACCATAAATAGGATTTACAGCAAAACAAAACAAAAAAATCTCCTTTTGAACCCAGATCTCTCATCATTTCAGCACTGGGTGTCCACAGAATGGTTTTATTCCCTAGCAAAAGCTTCCCCCACCCTCTCCTAAACATACTCCTGAAGGCTACTGAACCGCAGTCCTGTGAGCTTCTGATTTTGGAAAAGCTTTTGATTGGGGTCATTGAAAATGCACAACAGTATTTATCTGTGATGACTTAAAAAATAACTGTAATGAGCCTAGGTCTCAGATCAAAGAGATAAGGGTCAGAAAGCCTCTTTACCTTGTGTTTCGCGTTACGGTTGTGCATGTTGTTCTTTGTGCAAATTGTTATCTGTCTGGAGCGTATATATCACATCCAGCAGGATGGTTCTTAGCGTGTACAGGTGGCTTCTGCTACTCTATAGCCTGTATCAACGGAGTTTTGTTGGTCTGATGTCTCTTCTGTTCCGAATCACCATGGGGAAACAATCTTAAGCTCCTGGGGGTAGCTGTGGTGATCAAGATCCCCGATCTTGGCTATGAAAGAGTGCGTTTTGCATAAAGAATGTAAACAGAATAGAAGAACATACGTAAGTTATGTCTCTCTGAATTTTCATACTCCTTGAGCCAAGCAGGAGGTGTTAGTACACTAAATCAGCAGTTGAAGTAGATGCTCTCTTAAATTCTCTTTGACACCTATGACTTTTGGTTGACTTGATAAAACTCCTGTTGCAAATTCCTGAAACATCGGTGCAGCAAACAGCATCGGGCGTCCAAGCATCCCCACTGGTGTCAGTGGGGTTTCTCATACATGTGAAGTGATGCGTGTATGTGAGTGCCTGCAAAAATCTAGCTGGTATAAATTATGTCAGAATTATGAATAAGGAATATTTTCAACCCAGCTGAAACCACAAGCTATTCCTCCGTGCTCCTCCATACTGGGAATCCAGAAAAGCAGCGTGCTGGAAGCATGGAGGTATCTTGTTGGGTACAGCAGGAAAGCTGTGTCTTGTAAAGCCTGAGAGGGTAAATGAGTTTCTCAAATTTGTGGTAAGTCTGGGGAGGTTTTATAAGACCCTAGTTTGGTCCTAGAGGTCCTGGTTGTGGTTAAAGCTGGGATCCAGTACCCTGAGTCATGCTGATAAACTGGTGCCATGACCTGCTTCGTCACTGCACCACATGAATAAGAGACTCCAAGTCAGTCCCTTGATAATTAGAGATGTTTTCTTTAGATTTATCCTGCCCACTTTGCTCCCCAGCTGCACTTCTGTTACAAGTGCATGTAAAACTTCTGCCTATTTCTACCCCAAAGGTTGTTTACAACAGCAGCATGGCGTATGGGTCACGTGATAGTTCAAGCATTACGGAGTTAGGGGAGTACGTATAGTGTCCTGCTATTTGGGATTTAATTATCAACATAAGTAATCCTGTAGGTAGTTCTCCCTCCATCCTGTAATTCTGAGGGTCTCGCAGATGTGCAATATCACCGCTTCCAGATGTTGACGGCCCTTTCAGAGTGCTGGGCACTGACCCAAGGAGGGATTTGATATCAGGAAATTCTGGCACTGGCTGTGTTTCCAGTGATGTGTACACCGAGGAAATTATTGTGTGCGAGTGTAATGCAGAGACACCGCTGGAGGCTGAGCTTAAGTCCCTGGGCAGGCACAGGATTGATCAAAAGTCAGGACTGTGGGCAAACACCGACAAAAGGAACGTGGTGACTTAGTGAGATGTTTTTTTCCTGTCTCGGGCCACTATTACCCTTTGTGCTTTTTGAGTGATAGTGCCTCCAGCCCCACTCTTCTACATGGAGCAGGGTTTTGGTGAGGTGCTTGGTGTTACTGTGAGTCTCGAGGGCCGTATTCGGGTCTTCTGCCTTCGACACATTATTTTGGCGATGCAATGCCTAAGTCCGAGGCTGCTGTCTCAGCGGGGTGATGCTGCCTGGGTTAAGATCTGTGCACACATGGCATCAATGGAAAGAGCGGAGAGCAACCCAGGAGCACTAAATCAGGGCAAGGAGCTTGGGTGGTGGGCTGCGTGTGGGATAGGTGTGCTGAACTGGGAGCTGTCTTGCACCAGTCGCTGTGGAAATGGGCGCAAAGCTGTATCCAAGCTTTGTAGCATCAACCTCCATCCTGACTTTCGGGTTGGTTGTGGGGTGTTTGAGGGTAGGATGTGCCCTGAATGCAGCTTGTTTCTTGACCCAAGGGTCTGTCCTTGACAAGGTGACTGCGTCTCCTTGCAGGGTCAGCATCCCATTTTGGGTCTCTGCTCTGCATAAACAAGATTTTGAGTCCAAGAAGGTGGTCTCCAGTCTATCCCTCTCATAGCTGCTAACTATAAAGCAGCGGGCACATGAGCTTGGGTCCCACCACTGGCAGTGTGCTGGTGCTGAGACCTAAGCTCACGTGCCAAGCAGCGCGATGCTAAAGAAAGCCTGTGTGCAACATGAGGAATGCCAGACCTACCCACTGTCTCCAGGCCCGTCTCCCCAGCCAGGCTCTGGATCTTATTTGGATGCAGAGAGATTTATAAGGCATTCTCTTAATTAGGGGCCCCTGTTGCGACTGAGAAAGATGGGGAATGAGGAGACCTAACAGAGAGGCAACAGCTAACAGTGGACTGAGAGGGGGGGAAGGCTGGGGAGACCGGTGGTGTGTGCTGTAAAGAAGTAGGGGCAATAAAATACACCAATAAAAATGATGTGTATGTCCATAGCCTCATCTAAGAAGGGGGGCAATAACAGCAGGTCCCTTCTAAGGGCAAACAGGAGAAACCCCTCCATATGTAAGCAATTATGGGAAACACATGGGAGAGGTGGACAGGGCAGACAAATCCAAAAGCCATATGATACTGCACAGAAGAGTGAGGCTCATGTAAAGCCTGGGAGTTCATATATTTCACAGCTCACAACATACAGGGGCTTTGGCCTGCTCTGAAAGCTGCAACTGGGAAGGCTCCTCTCTCTTGGCCTGGAGGCCTGTGCACAGATGGCTAAAGCTGGGGAAGGAGCGCTGGGTCAAAGGGGTTGGCATGCAGCTGAGCAGAGCCAGAGCCCTGCTTGGCTTTGCCGTGCACTTCCCTTTATACAACACGTGCAGCGGGTCTGTGCCACAGCAGCACTGAGCGGGGGTACTGGGAGTGATATAGCTGTGCTGCTGCTGAGCTTTGAGGCTAACTCTGGGCAATCCGTGCTTTAGTGTGTTTTGGGGTGTGGAATGGTCCTTACTGCCTTTAAATTTTCTATGGATGTAGGGGCAGGATGATATTCCCCGCAGGGATGGGAGTCCCAGAAGCGTTGCATCCAGCCTTCCACCCTTGCACAAAGAACGAACAGCATCTTGCTGTGTTGCCATCCTGCAAGGGCTGTGGTGAGGTCTAGATGTTCCTGAACTACTTTTACACTACCTGGCCATGCACTGCTGCTCTGAAGGCCAGTGTTATCCAGCTCCTTGGTCTGCGTGGTGCTGTGAAGTATGGGAGGGCTCCCCGCTACTGACTCAGCTCTGTGGCACGCCAGATCAGCTCAGCTGGGCACATTTGTCTTGGCTACTAATCTGAACTGATTCTTGAAGCTGCCTTGTGTCCACTTGCAAAGGACATGCTGTGAACTCGATGCATATCATCAGCTAGCTGATTTGTCTCCAGCACAGCAGTAGTCAAGTCAACTGCCACTTTCTCACGTGTGCCCAAGCTCCAGTCTGTGTAACGGCGCTCCAAACCAGACTAATATGTGGATTACGGTTTTCCAAATATCTTGTCATGAATGCAGGGATGTTCTCCTCAGGATATGTGGAGAATACCCTCATAGGAGTCGAGATTATGCCACTTGGTTTTTGCATTGGAGACCAGGCTCTGGTCCCTAGGGATCATAGCATTTGCTTGATTCCCCCAGCGGTGATCAGACAAACTTCTCTTTAGCCTAAACAGTAGGCACAAAGATTGAAGAGATTGAGTTTTAAATTTAGACATACCCTACCTGTGTCCATCTCTTGTAGCGCCTTGGACACCCCTGTGCTGCTACAGTCTCTTGCTTTGCCTCCCACTGTAATGCAAATGCTGTGCCTGTCTGTAGCTTTCTAATCAGAGGTGGATGACAGGGAAAGAACAGCCCCTAAATGTGGGTTTAAGCATGGCTTGAAGGGCTACCCCGTTTTCAAATGCACAACTGTGTGTTTGGTTTGGGCTGTGGAAGGAGCTGATCTGATTGTGAAATGCATCTCTCCTGTATGTGCTATTGGCTGTAGAAAATGATTCTGCATTGTAAGAAACAGAGAAAAGTTCCCTTAACTCCTGACTGTGCTACGCTCCTGAACGTTAGCGTGGTGGTTGTGTGGTGTGGGTGGTGGTTTTTTTTGGTTGTGTTTTTTTTTTTTTTAACTGAGCAAGCAGATGTTTTAGTGCTCTGAGGATCACCTTTGCCGCAAAGGGTGGTGCTTACACCTCTGAGGGCAATGGTACGTTCAGCCTCAGTAAACATGTTCTGCTCCATCTCACTGAGCACTGAAAGCAGAAACTGCTCTTGGGTTTCGTCGCAGAAGGGATGGCTTTGCCAATATAAAGAAGAACTTGTTCAGGGTCTGCTTTCATCTCTGTGCATTATCAGAACTATTAAAATGAGGAAAGAGCTCTTTAAGCCTCATTGGACAGTGACACTAAAAATACCCCAACAGACCCCTCAATCCCAAGCCCCAAACAACTGAAAAACAAAAGCCAGCCCTAAACCCTAAGCCCCCGAAAACCCTGTGGTATCCATCACTGCCATGTATAATCACAGTTAGAAATCCAAATGAAGTCTGCAGCCTGTCAGCTCTGCAGACAGATTTGGTGGTGATATGAGCAAAGCCAACATTTAAAAATGACTGAATTCTCATTATAAAGATACATGATCCTCCTTCTCATTGAGAACAGTTGGGCTTTGCCTCCAGTGGAGAGCCAAGCCATTTATTTTATAGCTGCATTGTACGCTGCACTGGGAATTGTTCCTGCAGATAGAGGTTTCTAGCATGTTTTCCCTATGTACTTTGTTCCACATGCACTGTGCCCTTTGCACATGCTGAGGGCTCTCACATGAATTACACTTTGCCTGATTTGGTTGGATGGGTTTCCTACATTTGTGTCCTATAAATTGGCATGGCAATGTATTTATTTTGGTAATCAACCAGTTCTTTGTAAATCTGTGAGCATAATCCTCCAGGAGAGAGAAATAAAAGGCTCAGTCTCTGTTTCTAACAATGAAGATAAATACCTTTATTTTCATAACTCTTGGACATCTTTTTTTCATGGCGTCCAGCCAAATCGTGAGGTCCTTGCTCAGGCAAGAGCATGCAGATGTCGTTAAGTTCCTCACCAGGCTTGTTAGGGCATGGAAAAACCTCTTTTAAGAGGAAGGATGGTCTTGTGGTTTTGCCATTGAGCGAGAATTTAGTTCAACTGGGCTAAGTTCCTGCCTCTGCCATGTACTTCCCATGTGACCTTGCATGACCCTCTCTCTCCACATCTGCTCCCCACCCCCCCCCAGAATCTCCTGCTGTTGAGCATATAAATCTCCTTGATGCAGAGGCTCTCTTGCTGTGGGTTGGTTCGTGCAGGAATTTCGGCTGAGGCTGCGAGGCGTCACAGAGGCAGTGCAGACACGAGAACAGTAATAAGCTTTTGGCTCTGTCTGCGGATCAGGACCAGCTCCACCTTGCTCCAAGGTGATGGGATGCAAGCCAGAAGCCACCTGAGCCTGTTAATGCACAGCTATGCCCATCATAATAAATGTCAGCTCTCACCTTGTCAGCTCAGTTGCTGTAGTGATCAAATTTGGATGTGTTGGTTGGGGTGCTCCTTGTGCAGGAGGTGGCTCACCGGGTGCATCTGGCAGTGGAGCCTGACCCAAAGGAACAAGGATGGCTGTTCTGGGATCTGCCATCCCTTTCTAGAAGCCCATTCCTTCCCAGGGGCTCTTACTCGAGTATCATCCTCCATCTGCTCATCATTAGTACTTTGGCCACCTCTTGGTGGGACTGGTTGCCCAAGCACCCAGGCTTCGCTCCTGTCTGAAGGTTCTGGAAAGATCCCTGCAGCATTTTAAATAGCGTTGGGAAAATGAGTGTGAAAGCTGAGTGTTTGAGCAAGACAGCGGCTGAGCATGAAGGAGCGAGGTGGTGGTGTAAGGAGCTGGCCCCCCTCTGCGGGGTGACGCTATCGGGGGAGCTGGCAGAGCCTGCGAGCACAGGCTTGGGTCAGTTGGCCCATCTCAAGAGGGTGGTATCCCGATTGATGTGGTGTTACTGACTGCAGCGTGATACAGGTCTCCGTATACTTCCACCCACCCTCCATTTTCCACCCAGCTGGAGGGAAAACTTCACTGGGGTGGCCAGCAGTGGGGGATAGGGCAGGCAGTCCTGCTCTGCTGCCACCCGGGGTTGGAGCCTGCTGCAAGGAAACGTGTACATGATCACTACTTGGCAGAGTTCCCCTCGGCGCACACTCCCTCTTTGCACACACAGCCCTGTTTGCTATTCGAAGATGCCTACAATTTAGAGGGTGAGCTGCAAACTTGTGCTTGGGGAGAGAGCCCTAATGCATGTAAACAGCTCGTTTAACTGAAGTGGTATTGTGTGTGTTTGTTAAGCTTTGCAGAACGGGACCGGGAGGGTGTAATCCAGAGCCCACAAGAGTCCTTCGCTGGCTCTGGCTGTTGTGCTGAGTGAGGCTGGCTTAGGGCACATGGCTGTGACAAGCAGGCTGCAGCCTTGTCAGTCCTTCCCTCTCCCTGGCCTGGCTGAAGGCATTCATCGGGCCCAAAGACCTTCGTGACCACCTCAGGTTTCATCGGATAACTAGGCAATAGCACAAACCCTTGGAGGCTTGAGCGATGGCCACCATCCCTTTGGTTGTAACACATGTGCTCATTCTTTCTTTGGGAGCAAAGTTCATATGCCACTAAAAAACATCCATTTCTCTATTCCTCTTACAACATCTGCTTCTCCTAAAACACCTTTATGTGCCTCTTTTTTTAATTACAGTAAAATTGGGTGGGTGTTACAGAAAAGCAAAGGTTTCCTAAGTGACTCTGTTTCCATAGTCAAAAAATCCCTTTACAATAAGTAATGATGATGCTCTTTTTTTTCTTTTTTTTTAGACCAGCCTTTACAGGGAAAGCAATATATTGTCCATAAATCTTAAGGCTGGTTAGTTCCTATAAAATCCTGCCAGCAGAATCAAATGATTTTACTACCCCATGTCAAGTTAATGGCTGGGTGTCAACCAGTGTCACTTCCTGCTTGAAAAATGACCGTGACATTAAACAGATTTTATTTGTGCTTTCCTGCCGATGATCAAAAATGGTAAAATTGAATAGTGAGGGTGGGGAAAAGATGTTTCATAAATAGCATTACTGCCACATCTCTCTGGGGTAAGCCCATGGTGATGCCCACACAGTGGGACTTGGGTGTGCTCCCTGGACACATGCTGACTCTGTTTTTCTCTTTATGACCGGTTGCCATGGGAAGGGAATTTGGACTCATGTCCCTGAAATTGGCTCTGGTCCCGCTTCAGCTGATCGCCTGATTTGGTGAGAAGGGTGGTATAGTGGGATATGCCCCAAAAAACTGTGTCCGCTTTAGGATAAGTTGGCTGAAATTCTTCTTGCTAGCCCATATTTAGATATGGCAAAGGCCAAAAGGAGAAGAGCAGCTGGTCTTCTGGCTGACGCCTGGATTAAATTCCCAGAAATCAGAGGAATAACTCGCATAGTCTTATGCCACCTTTCTTATATGTGCTGATCTTGATCTGAGGAGAGGCTTTGTGCTCCGTGGTGAGTTGGTGGGCTCAGGAAGTTGGCGGTGCCTTGATGGTATTGCCAGTTGTAATCTGTTTAAGTGAAGTAAAATGTTGATTATTAGTGGCTAATTGTGTTACGGTGACACCTGAAATGCCCATAGATGCTGCAGAGGTGCATAGTCAACCACAGCCCAGCCTGGAAGCAGGTCACTGTCTTTTATCCAAGTTCTGGAACAAAACACTAAGAAACTCCATATGGTGGTCTGTGTGGAACAGAATAAGGGGGCAAGGAAAAAGAAACAGTTCTGTCCTGTGATTCTTGGTGCCGTAATGTCCTTCTGAGAAATCCTTCCCCAGTAAATGGTGACCTCTTGTGCAAAGGGACAGAGAAAGGCTGTCCCACTGGGAGGTTCGCCTATTCAGAAGCCAGCCGTCCTCGACAGGCCCATGGGTGCCTGGAGACAGTGGCTGGGATGAATTCACCTCTCTGGTTCCCCCCATCCAGCCCATGCAAGCAGATGGAAACAGCAGCTGCCAAGCACACCACACCTCCCAGCCTGCAATAATAATCACAGATCAGCTCACCTCTGGCCCGCAGCAAGAGCCTGGAGAAGTTTTTCTGTTGCCAGTCACCCCACGTTCAAGCCTATATTCTCCTTGGCTTGACCCATAGCTGGGGATTTGGCCCTCAGTACGGTAGTGAAACACGTTAACAAAGGCCAGGCGAGGACATTGCGATCAGCAGCATGCAAGATGGTTCACTTTCTGAGTCAGCTCTCAACTTCTGTAGCGCTGCCAGCACTGGGACTTGCTGCTCTTTCTCTTGCTGCCCTGGCTGGAGTCATTCTCTCTCAGCCCAAATATTTCCACTGTATATTTTGGGAAGAACTGGAACGTTCCACTCCGTCTTCCAAAACTCTGAATATCATTCCTTATGACCCTCCCTAACACCTAAGAGCCAGCCCTGGACATGCTGCAGTTTTATTTTTATCCATCCTAAGTTGTCATGGTACACGCAGTTTGGCCCGGCTACCTGCAGCTGGGTCAGCAGCGTTGTGTCCACCCTCTGTGAGCTGTCCCAAGAGATGCAATAGGGATGTCCTCCCTCTTGTAGGTCCCTCCTTTCTCAGGATCAGCTGGAGCTGAATCAAAAAGGGATATGGCCAATACATAGCACAGGACATCATCCAGAAATTAGGGCATAACGGAGCCTTTTTGTAATGCCTTTTACTGCCTTCCTGTATCTACTTAAAAAGGAAATCAAATGCTATGGGAGAATGGCATGGAGTTGGCACACATACAGGGTTTTAGCTGGGAACCTGGACTGGGGCATGATTCCTGCCCCCCATTTAGTCTCTTCTGTATCTGGACAGGACAGCACAGCCTTTCTGCCCTTTTCTCCACTTCATCCTGTGATTCCCAGATCACCATCATGGCCCATACAGTCGCTGAGAATTGAAAACTTGATTTTGTGGTCACTGTAGACCATGAGTCCTGAGAGGCAACTGTGCTTCTGCTTGGACAATCAGTCCCACAGAGCCAGGAATAAAGAGAATGACCTCAAACAGGGAGGATGGGGTGTTCTTATAGTGCAGAATGAGCTAATCCATACTGTCAGCATCCATCTTTTAGTCAAGCCCTAGGCTCCTAACTGGAGAGATTGACATGCACACCTCTTGCAATCTGTGAGTCAATCCCTCAACCAAAGGATCTCTACCATGTCTAGAATTCCCTGTAATTATCAGGAGGTGCGTTTGTCTTGATTTACTTCTCTAACCTCTTCAGCCCAGATGCTCAAGCCTTTGAACCAAAGAATAGCCAATTTGCAGCAAGTGGCCGTGAGGTTCTCCTATCCCTTTGCCACAGGATTAGCAGCATGGACCATGCTTACACGGGAGCTGCAGCTGCAGGATATGAACATCTGAATGTAAGAAAAAGAAAACAGTTCAGACACATGACCTCAGGGCCAACATTTTATTAAAGAATATGTATATATATATACACACACTCTGTTCCCTCTGATAAAGACCTTATTTAGGCCTTGCTTAAACTGAAACCCCTAACCTATTGCTTAAAACTACTGTATCTTCCTACACAGGGGTTTACTTTGTCACCAGGCCAAATCAAGTCATCTAGTTGGAAGCCTTTGGCACCTGCCCACACATTTGCATCTGGGAAGAAAATATTTTTGTCCTCTCTTTCTCTGTAAGCAGTCAGTTTGTAGAGCCAAAGCTACCCCTGGGGCTCACTGCTCATGCTTGCTCTTGGAGAATCTATTTCCAAGCCACCAAGTGTTGGGGTGGTTGGAGAGAGCAGAGCCTGATCAGCCGTTTCTGACGGCAGTCCGCAAAAAGCGGAGGGCGACAAAGCAAGCAGGAGGATGCTTAATTATATTACAAGGTGTGAGGAACTTGGAACCATAATATGGAGACCGCTATAGAAGATTATTGTGCCTCAAATTTTCCAGTGTGGTGAGCTTATAAAACATAAGCTTTTTATTTTATAACATTTTTATATTATAATTATATTTTAACTCACACTTTTAAATATATAAAAAACCCTAATGTTCTACAACCTTGCCGAACTGGAAAGTCTGAGGCATGCGCATTTGGTGATGATGACAGTTTGATGCATGGGTTTTCGGGCTCGATCAAATGCCCTTGTCAAAACCCCTTAATTGCATCTCCTCCATACTTACGTTTTTACACTCAGACTCATCAAAGTCTTATTCAAGACTCTATTTTAGAGTTTAACTGATTCACAGAGGTTGTGTGGCTCTTACTGTATGGATTCACCCAAGCTTCATAACTGTAATGGTAATAATAAGTGATTTTTAACAACATCAATATGTTATTTCTGATGACTTACCCCAGGACTCGTGTGTGTTACAAAGGAAGCTGGTGTCACTCTGTTTTAAAGATAAAACACACCCAGCTTACCAGAGGGGATGTTAATTAGGCTTTGGACATCCATGTTTAATCTTCTTGCTTTTATCGTTTTCCTACATGTGAAATGTTTAAAAACATGTGGACGCTAATTAGATAAACATCTGCTCCAAGCCGGACTCATCCATCCAGCCTGTAATTCAGCATGTGGGAGGATTTTGGTGGTGAACGTGGCTGTGAAAAGGGCAGACAAAAATAGCATCAGCTTCCCAGGGTGTAAGGCTGGGCTGCCAGCTGGTGTAAATCAGGGTGTCTCCTCTCCTGCACTGCCTGTGCAAGGCATGGGTCATCTTCACCAAACCTTACTACTTTGGTTTCAGATGTTCCAAGATAATTTTCTGGATTGTTTCTCCCATCCAAGTAGGTTTCACTGTGGGGTTTGCCCTGAAGGATTGAGACTATTAATGAAGAAAGGTTCTTGTCTCTCTGAACCAGGCTTTGTGGATCCAGTGCTCAGTGATGCTCCAAGTGCAGGTGGGCACACACAAGCCATTAAAACGGGATGCTGAACCCAGAGTGCAACCCTGGGTGGTGTTAATGAAGGAGTTAATGTTCCCTTACTGTCCTCCTGGGTGGTAAACCCATGTGTTTTCTATGCAATCCTTTTCTATAATCAGCTTTAAAGGTAACACTGAGCATGAGTCTTCCCAGGGATGGTGCAATGTGCACTACTGGTGGTACAGGGATGCTGTGCAGGTGCCTTGAGTAACTGATAAGCAGGAGCAATGCTGTCATGACACTGAACCCAATGTGTTTAACCAAAAAATAGAATGGCTTCTCTTGTATAGGAAGGTTACAATGATCCTTTCTGGATTTGAAATCTGAGAGGTACCTACCTTTGGCAAGGACTTGTAGGAATGGAAAAGCAGTCCCCTCCCGCCTGGACCAGACTTCTGAAGCTCTCGGGCCTTGCAGCCAGAGGTTCCGGCCAGGTGGGATTTACTCCTTGTTCTTGCCAATGTGTAACCTGGCAGTGCTGAGCTGCTGGGATACAAATCCCTCTGGTGAAAGCTGGGAGCCAGGCAGGGAGCGACAGCTTTCCCAGCCGTGCTCAACGGCGTGCCATACCCCAGGGTGACTTGTGTTCCCTGCTGTGAAAAGCTGTAAATTACACACAAGTAACTGCATGGAAATGGCTGGGCAAATATTTTGAAAGACGGATAAACTTGGTAGAAACCACTGCTTTGTGAGTCACTTATGGACAGAAAAAGGTGAACCGAAAAGATCTCCCTGGCAAATGGTTTGCTGAATGTTATTCATCTTAACGGTACCGCTCCCTCTCTTCCTTCCCCCCTTTCTTATCTGCTTGCTTTCTGACACTTGCTATTCAAAGTCTGATGAAACCAGAGTTTCCAAATTGATTTCCCACCCACCCCCACCCCCCCCAAATTTCTAATGTCAATAAATACTTCAAAGGTAGAGAACTCGCATGCCAACCTCTAGCCTAGAGCGTACTTTTACAGCTCTGTAATAAACCCCTTTTAAAAAAAATGTTTATAATGGCCATGACCATGGTATTTAACTCTTGCAGTGCTTTCTATCATCCTCATAATGTTAAGTGCCAATAAATCACCTGAACTGTTGTGCTGCCCTTTGTTTATTTGTGAAGAAGTTAGATGAGTATTTGGGAGGTTTATTGACCAAGTGGAACAAAATCTGGGGCTCTTTTGTTTTGTGGTTTTTGTTTGGTTTCGGATTTTTTTTTTTTTGGTGGTGTGTTGTTTTTCTTCACAAGGGAGTAGATTAAATGCCACCTAAACCTCAAGCTGGCCCCTTGTACCCGAGGTATGTAATGCTGCTGGTTTTGGAGGTATTTCACAGGGGATCAAACCCAATTCAGAGGCGAGGTGGAGCAGTGGTTGCTCGGTGGTCGCAAGCCATGTGTGTTGCCTAACCTTCACTCAGGGCTGAGCCTGGAACCGAAAATGGGTTTTGTGGGGAGGCACCAGCCTGGACTGAAATATGAGACGTAAAGCGGAGGGCCTTTTCCTGTTCCTAGGCACTGATCTGAAGCCTCCCAGACTCTGCTTAGAGTTAAAGGGATTTTGGGTCTCTAATTTCCTGGCCTGTATTAGACTGGGCAAAGCACAGTGCTCGCTGGTTTCTATTACCACCCAGCTCAGACTCTGCTTGGTGCTAACTCAGGCTGTTGCACTGGTGCTTTATAGACTCAACCGCCCCCTTTGCAAAGAGGATTTTTGCTCTTTAGTCTATTGAGTATTCACAAAACTTCATCCACTGATAAGCAGAATTAACAAAGCCTATCCTTCGTCCTTGTTCCCTGCTCACTGTCATCTCCACACTAGAGGTTTCTGAAGACAACTCTCTGCTAAGGATAGGGATGAGGAAGTCCAAAAACTAGTGAGGAGCGGAATGAGCATGAACACAGCCTTGGTTTGAAATGGATGCATGAAAAATAAACTGTTTTCTCAGAAAAAGTAAACCTAGTAACTTTTCCAACTGTGTCAATAACCCCAGGACAAAATGGATTTCGAGGCAGCAATGGATCATATAGAAAAACAAGGTTTAGCTGTTGGTAATTAAAAGTCAATATTAGAAGTAAAAGGCCAATTGGCCCTGAAAGCCACCTGTCTCCTCTTAGAGTGTGTTTTGAAGATCCTTACCACACACTGCATTAGGAGCTGCTGCCTCCGAGTGTATCACCTGGTTGGAATTTTTCATGGAGCTTGAATTTATTAGAAAACAGCCCCAGTCAAGCAGAACTGTGCAAATTAAATTGGATTTACATGACAAGGTGGAGCCCAAGCACAGCAGCTAGGAAATGCCTGAGAAGTATAAGACAAACCAGGGGGGATCAGGGAGGAAGGCTGCCCTGTGTAAACAGTATTTAAAAAAAAAAAGAAAGAAAACATTTGACTAATAGAGCAATAAAATTAAAATTCCCACTTCAGCTGCCCAGGGGGTTTCAAAATGAGACACTGAGGGAGAGGTAGATATTAGAGGAAATAAACAGATTTCAGCATATAATAAGCAGAAGGCTAGAATATTATTGCAGGATAAAGTGTTCTGGGACAGAGCAAGCTGACCCAGAACATGTTCCTGTTGTGAGGAAGGGTGAAAACTTGATCTTCAACCCCAGCAAAGCCTAGAGTACTCAATCTCTTTGCTTCAGTAAGTCCTGGGTGAAGCCTGACTTCCTAGTAGATGCTAGGAGCTTCATACATTCTCCCTTTTAAGAAATATATTGGCTTGTGCTGCTGCCTATTATCTTATCAAAATATGGTTTCTTCATCAGTAATATGTAGGTTTCATCTGAATCTGTAAATACTGAATTGCTTCCATATGCCAGATACTTCACTGGAGAGACCCTCCACTTTGGGAATGTCATTACTGCCCAAAATAATCTTCTGTGACTCATAATGTAAACTCAAAGTTATTGCAATTTATTAGCAATCACAATTTGCCAGGAAAATAGACTCAAGAGTGTATCAGAGCAAGTAACTCAATTGCAAAATGAACATGCCCTCTATTGCAGCCTGAACCCATTAATACCGACTTTCCAAATCCAAAGAGTGATTTCCTCTTGTGCCTGTGTAATACTGTGGTGCAGTGTGTTTTCTTCTGGAGGAAGCAACAGGATTTTATTGAATACATGGAAGGGAATTGGTTTTCTGGTTTGTTACTTAAAGCTGATCCTTACTGTCAACATTCGTGATGAGCAAACCTCAAGAAATATCACGGCTCAAGGCTCAATCTGGTGCCGCTGTGATTTGAAGGGTAAGCTGGAGAGACACGGTGGTGGCCGTGCTGCCGGGGTCCAGCCAGGCAGAAGGTGTGTGCCGGCACCCCAGCTCCAGGTTGCTTTGGCAGAAGGGCGTGGTGTCGCTTTTAAGGATGAAGGGATCTGCTTCCAGGGATGGTGTGCTGCCATCGGCAGAGGGCACGAATGAAACGTGGCGAAAAGTCGTGAAAGATGTGCTGAATGTGCCGTTTCCTGCTGGAGCAGTTCTGCTTATAAGACACCCTCCCTCTAGCCATCCTACTGTTTGGAGTGTGGATTTGGAAGGGTGAGAAATAGCTCTTTATTTGTAACGCTTTGATTCCTCTGATCCCGGTGGGCTCGCGGCTGGGATTTCCTCCAGCTAAATGTTGATGTGAGCAGCTTCCAAGCCTGTTTGTATAGAAATATCAGTGTGTAGCAGATCCGACACCTGGCTGTGGAGGGACAACTCGTTATCTCAGAGCCCTGACCCTGATGTGTCTCCTCACACAGACAGCAATGCCATATCCCCTCAGATGGAGCCAGTCCCTGGAGGTGCTGAGGTCCTTCAGCGCTGGCTACATGTCCCCAGGATTGTCCCCCTGTAATGGACAACGGTAGCTTGACCTTGCTGTGGTGCACAGTTGTGCTGGGCATCCTCATGAACCTTAGACATGAACCAGTCCCAGCTGGATACCAAGGGAAATGTTCAAAGCTCTGGTATGCGGGATCGTGTCAGACACATGAACATGGTTGCACAGCTGGACTGAGACCTGGCAGCAGGGCTGTTAGGTTGGCTTCACCTAAAACTGACCCATCCATCACAGTGGAACAACCTCTTTGGCTGGTGTACACAGAAATCACCCTGAGAGGAGCCGTAAAGTGCTGCCCATCCATAGCACTCATGTGGCTGTCAGGGACACCCCTTCTCAGTGGTGTCGGCATTTCTGATTCACTGGTCTGGTGCGAAGCTGCAGTTACGGGTGTCAGAGAGAGGGAGGACAGAGGAAACAGGTCTCTCATGGGGGTTTGCTTCTGGGGAAGCACAAGAGCCTTCATTCCCTGAGAACCTGGGCAGTCTTCTGGACTGGTGATTATGGCCACAAACTGGGTGCAGAATAGCTCATCCTCCCCCTGTCCTCAGCAAGCCAAATGGAAGCATAGTGTAGCCTCAAAGTTCACTGAGACGTAGGTGGATGAATTATTTTGGTAGGAGAAAAAGGCCTAAAATCACTCCACCCCTTCAGGATTTGCTCGCGAGATGATGCTTGGTAGGTGTTGTGCTTACCTGCCCTGTGCTTTCTTTAGCGCTGCAGGTGCTATACGAGACCAGGCTCTGCCTGTGACCAGCACCACGTTTACATCCCTGTGGCAGCAATGCACACAGCAACAGGCTGCCTTGGACAGAGGAGGAGCAGGATGAAGGCTTGGCCCAGCGCAGACCGCATCCTTACGGCTCTTACATCATGGTGGAGCAGCAGCCCACTTCTGTAGGATATCCACAGGGGATATGAGAGCTGTCGAGCTATACTTCAGTGGGGAATAAAGCTGGGCTTCAACAGATTTTTTCCTTCATTCCTTTCTTTTTTTTCCTCCTGGGAAAAATGGGTGTAAAATTCCATCCCTCTCTCCTTCAATTTAGTGGCTTTTTTTTTCTTCTTCCCATTAATTTCAGTGTGGTGGCAGGTATATTTGTGTGTTTCCACCAGCGAGTACCCAAGTCTAACAGCTGAGCTGGTCTGAAAAAGGGTGTTTCCTACAGAGAAGAGAAGAATGGAACCCTGCTGGAAAGCTTTTGTTTGGCAGTGGCTGGAAAAGGTTGTTCTGGGACTGATTTAAAGAGCACTGGGTAATCTTACGCACATTCCCTCAGGGCAGCCATAAGTTAAGTGATGAAAATGCTGCATGTTTTACACAGCTCTGCTCGGGGACTGGGGGAGAGGCAGCAGCACTGGAACAACACAGAGCCCCATGTGAACCATCGCTGAGGGGACAGAGTGACTCCCGCGGGAGCCAGCACAAGTTGGGTACCACAGGCGAGCAGGATGAAGCATAAGTGTCATGGAGCTGGGAATGTGCAGGGATTTTGCAGTAGCTTTGCCACCTCAGTGCTCCAGAGAGCTTGCTGATGGTACATATGGTCCCTCCCCAGCTTCCTGCATGAGTCTGGCTGCCCCAGGCTGGACTTGTGCAACACTTGGAATAAATATCTGCTTGATATTGTGAGGCTGAGCAGGAAAAGCAATGGCTGTTGCTCATCTGCAGAGGGAACTGCTCTGGGATACCCCGTCTGTGGCCCCGTGTTGGTTCAGGGAGCTGCTCTGTCAGATGCAGTGCTTCACCCGAAGTCATCCGTGGTCGTGGTACCTCTCCGAAGTCTTGCAGTGCTTACGCAGGGGGAACAACTTCCCCTCTGCGCGTGCTTCTAATTTACATAATCAGCATAATAAGTTACAGCACATAGAGAAGGAATAAGGGCTTGGAAGAGATGGTGGCTGCTTATTTGTGATGTTGTGTTTGATGTGGCTGCCTTTTTGTGCTGGAGTTTTGTGTGTGTGTGACATAAGTGGCCTTAAAGAAATACAAGGAATGGGGTGGGAGAAAAAAAAAGAATGGAAACTGCAAGTCTTACTAAGCTAGATACTATAATACTGGCAATTAACTACGGGAAAGCTGCAGAGCTGGATTTTTTTTTTTTTTCTGCCATACATTTGTTTTCAGTATAATTGAGAGAGGAGAGACCTTCCCACTTGCTGCACAGCAGCCATGCCCGGGGGACTTGGTTATAACTAGTTCCAGAGCAGGGTGTCCCTGCTGGGGTATCTGTGTGCTTTGCCCGTAAAACTTGCAGTTCCCTCAAAGACTAACATGAAAAAATGAGAAAATGAACTCCAAAGGCCGGTCTGATGAACGGGGCTCTTTGTTCCGAAACGCTGTCACCCAAGAGTGAGCCCTATGGGGAGATTTATAGCAAGATTTCAAGCTACTAATGAAGGAAGGCTTCTCTGATTAGCCAGGTGGTAAAGCACTGCAACACAGGAGTCCGTGTCCAAGGACGGGCCGGCTGAGAATGGCCACAGAAGCGAACCTATGGGTGTGTGATGTGGGCATTGCCGTGATGTGCACCGCTTAGAGCTGCTGCGGTGGAGGGCAGGCAGTTTGATGAAGCCCAGTATGTCCTGGGGTTTGGTCATTGCTGAAGCATTCCCGGGTTTTCTGGAAGTGGCTCTAGCTTGCACTGGCTTGTTGAAGTCCCTGGAGAGCCGTTGTGTCACTGGGGGCTGTTGGACTGCAGCACCATGTAGCTCTGCTCTCCTTTCTCTCGTGGTCGTGATCTACATGATGCATCTTTCACCCATGACATTCTGCTCGTGTCCAAAGCTGCCTGAATCAAAGAAGGTGCATCCCGCGGTGCCAGCTGGATGTTGGTGGGAAGGGGTACTGCTGACTGCCAAGCCATGGCAGGCAGAGCCTCCTGGAAGGAGTCAAAGCAGTAAAGTGTTGAGTGGAGATAAAGAACCACCACAGGCAGGTGGGATAAAGCCAAGGTCAGGGTTCTCCGTGCAGCGCAGCTGGTCTAGTTATCCTCTGCAAGTAGGTCAGGTTGGGACCTCAGCTTGCTCTTCTGCTCCATCTGGCTGTAAATAGCTAAACTGGTTGAGCTATTAGAACGGTTGTTCTCTCTGTTACAGAGACTGGGAGATGAGGCAAAGGCATGCAAGGCTGATGTCTCAATGGAGAGAAACTCTTGCCTTGCTCAAGGTCAAGCAGGAAGGCTCTAACAGTGCTGGGTTATGAGACTATGTTCTTGCTTCAGTGTAATCCCAAACAGGGTTTACCCTCTGGAAGAATTTCCTTACATTTTGTTAAATCTCTGTCATGCAGGAAGGCAGGTTTATGGCGTGCATTCACTCTATAGTGCTTACAGCGCTAATGAATTCAAGTTGTTAATCAATTTAGCGAGAGTTCTCACTTTAAAAAAAAAAAGCTATATCAAACCATGCCATTTATGCTTACTCCTTGCAGAATGTTTTCTGTTCTGTCAGTCTAAACACTCAGAAGTATTTTAAACAGATGTAGGCCATCAGTTTCTATAAACATCGTAATTGTTTGGCACCGCCGATGCTTACATTCAGAGATGCAGTTCGCAAGGATCCGCACAGACAGCAGGCACACGCTTTCTGCTGCGCGCAGAAACACCATTTATGTCCCGTCAGAGGCCCGTAACCTTCCTCCTGTAAAACTCGCTTTAGCTTCAAGCCTGGCACCGAACAACGGCTGTTATCCTTGCAGCTTGATATAGCTTCATGCTGCAGGCTCAGCTGCTTCAGCGTGCTTGCTCGGCGGGGTTTGATAGGAGGATGTGGTTTGGATTCCACCCCAAAAGCTCTTTGTTCTCCTTACTCTGCTGCAAACTAGATGCAATGTTACTGGCACCTCGAGTTGCTCAGGGTTTATCAGGAGAAAATAATGTGATTGGACCATCAGAGCTCAGTCACTTACCCACCGCTTTCTAGGGACTCCTCCTCTTTGGTCTGTGGGCGATCAGGAAGCAGAGAAGGTGTGGTACTCATCCCGCCTTCTCGTAAAAATGATGAATTGAGCCGAGGAGAGTGGGGGTGAAAGGAAAGGGTGGATAATACTCATGCTAATGATAAATCTAGTGAGGCAATTAATATTGCCTTTAAAAATGTGTATTATCAGCACAAATGGAAATACAGACGAGCAGTGGCCAAGTGCTGCTCTGTGTTTACAATCAAACAGGATGGACTCTGCATTAGCAGGGGAGTGCTGGCCAAGCCTGTGGCTCTCCTGGGGTGAGAGTCCTCTCCTGGGACTGGGGTGAACAGCTCTCCCTAACCCATCTTTCATCTTGACCCCATCTGCAGCTTAGCTGTTCATATTCCGTATTACTCTGTGATGTAGGGGTGGGGTGACTGCCATCATCTCTGGTCCTTGTTGCAGTTTATTTTGTTCCTAATGATTTTTTTTTTAATTAGCCCTGACTATGTAGGTTAAAACTGGACACCTTTGAACCGCAGAGTAGTGGCATGTGGCCTGAAGGCGTAAAGCAATTCAGGGCTTTGCCCTACATCACTCCTGTCTCAAGATAGCTCCATGTGCATTCCCCTCCTGTTATGAAATAGTAAGTGGCAACAAGAAAATGAGCCTTTGCTGATAGCATATGTTCAACTCACAGGCTCATTTCTTAATATACTTTGTCTCCAGCCTCTAGCTGAGAAACCAGATTGCTAAACCATCAGAAGTGTGGATAAATGTATGGTCAGAGCATTGTGTAATTCTTGCCTCAGTGTGACATAGACAGAAAGCTGCGAATATCATCACAGATTGAAGGAAGAAACTGCTTCTCTCCTCTCTGACCCCCTGGAATGTCTTGTCAGGTCACTTTTACTATCCAGTATCAATTTTTGGTCATCTTGGTGTTGAGAAAGGTGTTGTCTAGATTTTGAAAGCACAGATGAGGCATTCCTCACTGGGAGTGAGGCACAGAGGGTAGAGTACCAGAGAAGTATTCATCTCATCCGCCTCCAGCTGTCTACTTAAGCTGTCTAACTTAGCTGCCTGGCTTACACAGCTCATCACTCAACAGCTCCTCCATACAGGGGAGAGAGAAAGGTTACTCTGTACAGCTCTTCCCTAGGTGAGGTTAATTCCGGCTCTGATTTGCTCCTTGGAAGAAAGATCTCTCTACAGAGATTATAAAGAGATCAAAGGAAGATCAGTCACCTAATTTAGTTGCTAATACAACATGATTAAAGTTGTCTGGGGCAAATGTTCTTTTTCCTTTGCCCCAGTGACAAAGGGCATCTGGTGGGCACCTCTGTGGTGCAAGGGACAGGTCCCTGCAACAATAAAAAAGGGGGCCTTTTTCCCCAGAGAGAACTGAATTTCACCCAAAAGAGAGCTTCAGAGCATCTACAAGGAAACATAAAGCTAGAGTAAAAGGTTGGAGGTAATGGAAGTAGTTGTGGCTGCCCAGTGGTCAAAACATTTGCTCTTCCATCTCTGCATAAGGGTCTTATTCTAGGAATTCCTTCTTGTGTCACTAGGAATTCAGCCCAAAATAGACGCTCTGGGTCAGAAAGAAAAAGAGAGCATGGCTCAGGAGTCAAAAATGCACCAAACTTGGCCTTGGACAGAGTTTTGCACTCTCTGACAAGGGCAGAATCTGATGTCAAGCTTTACCCAAGAGTCATACTCCTAAATGGAAAGGAGCCTAAAATGATCACATGTTGACTGTCTGTTCAAAGACAACTGCCTCTTGCTGCCAAACTAACTGTTTGGGGAGGTCTGCTCTTGGAAAATTGACTGCTGCCCTCATGCTGATATTCCTCTGGAGAACAAGCATTTCTCAATTGCGGGTGGGCCAGTAGCTCTTTCCAAACTTGGGGTTAAAGGAGTCATCTAGTCTAGCCTTATCCATCTGCCCCAGAGTCACAGAAGCTCAGCAGCTGATGCTCTGCCACTCAGCTGTTCCTTCCCTCTCAATCAAGGTTGGTGTCAGCAAACCTTTCTGAAAGTGTGGGAGCTTCCTTGTGGTGGCTCTGCAGGAGGTCCACAGGTACTGCCTTGGGTACCTCTGCTTTGACTGTGACCTGAGCACGCTTCTGGCTTTTCTGGTTTTGTGTTTTGGGGTAACTTGGGGAAAAATAGAATGTCCCTCCTGTTCTTTTACTGCACTGATGGGTTTTAAAATATATTGGATACCTAGAATTTCTTACTCCAAAAGTTAATTGAATTCTTGGTCAAAAATGTCCTCTGCAGGTAATGCTGTAGGCTTTTATGTATCTACACACTTGCCACCATTTGAGTTTTTCTTAACTATATTAGCTCTAATGTATTTCTATAAATGTATTTTTAATTATATTTATATATTAACCCTTTGCCCATGTTTCTCAAGTGATGTTCACATTTGTAAAGGTATGCAGATTTTGCCCTTTAGGTAGCAGGCAAATTCTGGGAGCTGTAATTATTCAGTTTGGACAAGCACATCAACAGGCAGCGATCCATCCAGAGTAGGTCTGAACCCGTCAGATTTAGCTCTGAAACTCCTCAGTGGCCAAGCAGAAATCAGGGAACAGGTCTTCTACTGGCATGTGAGAATCATCCGACCCAGTATCTCAACAGCTACATAAACACTTTAAAATGAAGAAAACAAGGAAATTAATCCCTTTTGGACTCTTGAGGGTAGGATTCATGTTCTTATGAGCTTGTGCCCTGGCTTTTCTTCTGAACCAATTTGCCTATTTCTCCTAGTGAGTCTGGCCCATCAGCCAGAGCAGCAATGACCCCTGGTCTGGGCATCATCAGAGCTTGAGACAGTCCACATCAAGATCTAATCCCAAGACTGGTCTCTGCCAAACTGTAGGCTGGGGTCTGAACACCAGTAGTAGTTATTTAGGGAAGGCTTATGCCAATATACGGCTTAGCAATGCCTGCAGTGTTTCCACCCTGGTAGGCAGGGGGCCTTTCTTGAATCATCTGCAGATCCCGTTTCCCACCCTTGTACAGCAAAACAACGCCTTTTTCCTGCTGCCAAAACTTTCTTCCGTGGCGATGCAGAAATTGAGCTCTGGCAACAATCCCCTCCGGACCATGGTCGTTCCACCTGAAAAAGAAAATAAAGCAGCAGCAGTAGCTATTTGTGCAGCTTTTGGGGTTGTGAAGTCACTTCTCTGGCGGCTGCAAGCTGACTGCTTTGGGAAGAACGGCCCCCTTTCAGCTGCTGGCATTCTGTTGTGAGGGGATGGGGGTGGTGGCAAAGCCCTTCTGTTCAGTGCAGGCTCTCCAGCCATGACGCTTTCACCATTCCCAGGAACCCAAGATCCAACAAGGGCTCCTTTGACATCACTTGGGACTGCACTGGAGCAGGGCTGGGCAAAGTCTTCCCCTTGGAATGGGAGGAGGAAACGTGTTTATGCGAATGCCTGGGTGCTAGTGGGCATCTCAAATCTGCAGGGAAGTCACTGAGCAGTCAAGTTAATTACTTCTAATGAAATGGGCCAAAGCTGATTGTGTTATTTTGTAACATATTAGTTTGGAAAGCAGTGAAAATATTTGGCATCCCTCCCTGGCCATCACAGGGACCCCTTTGTGCTTTCCTTTTCCCCACTTTTCTCTCGCATGTTTAGCTGGCTCCCACATCTCCACTTGCTGACGCTGATTGATTGCATTAATATCACTGTAAATATTACATAATCTCAGCTTACAATGCTAGAAGGAACTGATGGGTTTTATTTTGCCAGGAGTTGGAAGGCTGGAAAATAATAATAAAAATAATTTAGGAAAATTAAAATATTTCTTTTTTTTAATTCCTCCTCGTTTTTTAAAAAATATTTTTTTTCCCCTTGTGCGTTTTGGCATTGGCCCTGTTGGCTGCAGACCAAGAAAAGGCTGTGTCCACCCTTTGTGGCCACTGCTTCAACGCAATGGTGAAAAAGAGGTGGGAAAAGGCAGTTGCAGATGGACAGCAAACTGTGCCTGTCCTCAGCAGAGGCATGGTACTGGGGAGAGAGGCTATTGAAGGATGTCCCACCACTTATGGAGAAAAAGTAGGCTTCGGAAAATAGGGTTTAGGTAGGATAAGGAGGGTGTGGGTGTGCAGGGAGATCTGTACCACATCCTAGAACTGTGGGCTGGTGGGAATAGGGTTGCTGGGGTGTGTGGTACCTTGTTGTCTCCATTCGTGGCTGGTTATAAATTGGTCTACTGGGTACTTGAGCTCACCCCATTTAAGATGTAAAGACTCTGGTTTCACTTTTCTGCAGGAGTGACAGGGTGTTTCGGAGAAGTCCTGGGCTGGGGAGACTGCAGGGAGGGACTGAGGGAATCCCCTGCCCTCTGAGGAGCCCCCCGGGATAGTCCTTCCACTGTGCTTAGGGCAGGCGGGAGGGGAGACGCGACTCCTCCAGCACCAGCCCAGGGTCATTTGACCTCGTACATGTAACACATTCTCCATCCTGACCCTCGATCAAGCCAGTTCTGTTTCTTTTCTCTGTCTCCCAGCCGGAGACAACTGCGTATCAGGTTGCATTTCGAAGCAGCCGCGCTGTTTTCAGACTCTGTAGAAAATCCATTTATCATATCAGCCTTACATTAGCCAAAGTATCGGAGATAAAAATTATCTTGGAAATCTAAACATAGATTCTAATCTAAGGTACGGCAGCATCTGTTTCCCATTACTTTTTATTACTTGCAAGATTTGAGCCGTATTACTCCTGCGGTGAGATATTTCTGAAAGCGGAGGTCTGAGCTTCCCAGAACTGCGAGTCCCAGTGCTGATTGCTGCTCATCTCCCGGGGCTCATCTGCATGGGAATAGCTGATTACTCAGCATGCAGCGCCGGGGAAGCACGTGTCCTGCGCCCAGGCAGGCTCCCTGGGCAGCCGACTCGATGAAGATCAGGGTTATGCTGACTTCAGCAGTATCCACGTTGCAGTTGGACTTCTTTTCAGAAGTCTGCTGGGAGACCTTGTTTAGAGGTATTGGCAATACCAGCCTGCCAGGCTTCACTGGTCCAAACTGGCTGGGGAGCAGCAGTGATGTGGATATGTGGACACAAATCTGTGACTTCGGGCTGCCCTTTCCTAGCGGAGCTCTTTCTGAGCCGTGCTTTGGGGATGATGATCTCCTCGCAGGTCGCTGCCAGAAGTGACTCAAGCCTACCACTATCTCATCTCCTGAGGCCAAATCCTGCGCAGTGTGGTGCACAGTGCAGCTTTTGGCTGAACCCTGGGGCAGGCCACTTGATCTGAGGTCAGGCAGCCAGCCTTGCCCGCACCCGGCGACTGGCTTCAGGGCTTGTGATGCCTCGAGCTGCAAGTCAAGTGGCCACATCCCAGTGACATCCATGCTCCAGCCTGGGGGCCTGAGGACATGAAGACACCTTGATTTCCCTGTCCAGCCTCACCTAGGACACCTTTGGTGGTCCCTACTTGAGCTCAGCCCACTTGAACTACGTTGCAGGACTGCCAGCCCCTTGCCCTGTTCCCGAGTTGTTGCTTGGTTTTCCAGGATTTTCCTTTAGGGAGCAGCCCCGCTCTTGCTTCTCCCTGACGCCAGCAAGCTCGCTGTTACTTGCGGCACGTTGGGCACAGCAAAGGGGATGTGCTGTGAACTCAGCCTTGCCCTGCCGCTCGGAGACAAGTATGCAGCTCTGCAAACTACTGTTTGCCTCTGGAGACAGATTATGGCATACTGCAATAGCTGAGGAATAGCATAAGAGGAGTATGCAATGAATCATGATGCATGTGCACATGAGGGGAAAAGTTCAACCTTCTGTTTGCCATTATCTGACTCTTGAAAGCTGAACTGTTCGATTCTTGCATTTTCTTAGCAGAGTTTATTTCTGTGGCATTTCCTAAGCCTGTCTCAAAGCAGGAGAAAGAAAGTGTGTGTGTGTCCCCACTCAGACCTTTGCAGTTGTACTGGCTTGCAAATAAAAAGCTAATCAAGATAAAATAGGGTAAGGGAGCAGGAACGTGTAAACTCTGCATCCAGGGAGCTGAATGTGTTTCCTTTAGCTTACCCAGCTGCGGTGTGCCTGAAACCCATTGCCGTGGGATGATCTGCCTGGGGTGGAGGTGGGAACAGGCATGGGGACCTCAGAAACTGCCTTGGCTGCCATACCAGTGCAGTGCAATGCTGCTAAAAACCCATACATTTCAGTTAGCAGCAGAGATGTCAAGTAATTTTTTGCTGAGTGGGTCAACTGAAATGGGGTTTCTCTACTAGGGGTGGAGCAAGCGGAGAGAGGAGAGAGATCCTGCTCACCAAGAAACTCAAAATTGACTTCACCTCTGCTAGGGGCGGAGCAAGTGAAGGGAAGGGAGATCTTGCCCACCAGAAACTCAAAATTGACTTCACCTCTCAAGGTACACGTTTTTCCCCAATACTGATAACGAGAGCATGTGCTGACTGATCTCCTAAATTAGCTCCCTTGGGGTGTATGATTCTAGACTTTTCAGGGCAGTCTGAAACACCATCAAATTACTATTGCTAATACAGGAGAATTAGTCTGTAATTGGTTTCATGGTCGTTATCTAATCCTGGGTACCCCAGTTCTTTAGGATATGTATACAGATCAGGGATCTGTTAGTCTCTGCCCAGTACTCAGATTTTGTCAAACTTCCAAACCATATAGTGTATATTTGTCCTTCCTTAGTCAAATGTTTAACATGCAAAGAGCAGGCCAAGAGGTTTCCAATCATCTCTTAATCATCACTCACTCACATGGAAGATGATTTTTTTTTTTTTTGGGGTGGGGGTGTGAAATCTATTTCCTTAATCAAGCAGAAAAATGAGATCCCAAAATAATGAGGAAACAGAAGCTAAACACATTTAGAGTGGTGACAAGACGTGGGTTTTCAAGAATGACACTAATTACTCCTTGAAACCCATTAACTTGGTGACTGGAGGAGTCTACATTCCTTCCTTACTCCACTTCACTGCCAAAACTCTCCAGAAGAGCGCAGGCTGAGTCGTGCGGGAGGTCAGCGTTGGGAATGCTGTGACTCCTCCTCTCTCTGAGCTGGGAAGAGGAAGCGTGGCAATACCATACGCTGCTGCACTGGCTCTTAATTGTCCATTCACTCCCTTCTCAGTTCCCTGGAGCGTTAACCTTGGAGCGTAACAATGCCATTTTCACTTGAGAAGTACTTCAGGGCCAATTCCTTGGGCAACGATGTGTGCTTTTGCTGGGACTGGGACCAGTAGGAGTAAAATTTCCTTGTTTGACCACAAATCCTCCTTCCTGAACCACCTCACCCTGCCCTACACCTTCTTGTGTGAGCTGCTTTTGTTGAGGTTCTGTGTATGTCCAAGAGAAACGCACGATTCGTATACCTGAAACTACAGCTTGGGTTACATGGCAAAGAAAGTAACTAAAAGAACCATTTCATTTGAACCTGACAAAAATACAGTGGCATTTGTAGTGTTTACACCAATCTAATTTTCTGGATATTCTTCTAGGAAAAAAAAAAAGGCACCTTTCTCCCCCTTAATTTCACAGTAATATTTGCTTTCTTTTTGTGTACTCAGACTGGCTGTGCAATTACCAAGCACAGAAAACTGTTTGTGCCACTTATCTTTTCATTAACAAAACCAACCCAGCATTGACTTTCTGAATGGGCTGCGTGCAGCAGAAAAAGGGCATTCTGGAGAACAGGGACTGACACGTTTGGGCGTCAGTGGACCATCGACCAGTTTGGGATTGGAGTTTTTGAATAGGATTTTGCACAGTACCTGATATAACAGAGCCTAGACCTCAAAATCCTCCCAAAACACAGTGGATCAGGATTGCCTGTATGGGTTAATCCTGCCTGTCCCTGTACCAGAGGAAATACTGCAGAGCTCCTCCTGTGTCCACCCCCTTGGGAGCTGGAGGAGAATTTAGGTCAAAGTACAGAGGACCGTATTACCGGTATTAGCACTTATTAACCAGTTTGATTCTATTAAGGGAAACCTGCAGTGAATAATGAGAATTGAGTTGGCCCTTTCCACAAGTGCTTTAACAGCTGGTGGCCTGAGAGCTGTTTTGATGAAATAAATCACCCTGATGGAAAAAATCTCAAAAACCGCAGACTGTGGAAAGTTGACCAGATCTTTACTGGCAATATTTAGGGATGCTCTAAACAATGAGACAGTTGTTTTCCTGTTATTTCCAGTACCGTGCCTGGAAAAACATGATACCCCTGAAGCCTGCTTGCCCTGAGTGGTTTGAGATGCAGAGCACTGCTAAACCTGATCGTGAGGGTCCTGGAGGGGCTTCTGTGCTTGTAAAGGTTTTAATGTATGCAGTAATTAGCAGGGTTGCCTTGACCTCAGTTAGAGATAGCAGGACAGGTAGATGTGAAGGGGTTTTTCCCTGGAGCCTGGCTTTTTCCTGAGAGCATCCTCCACAGGAGAAGCGTTCCAGGTCCTGCACCTGCATTCCTGGGACAAAAAAGGGACTGTTGCAATGCCCAGCCACTGGAATAAATCCTGAGAAGTAAATACTGAATGAGGCTGAATGAGCCCCCAAGACCCTGTGGGGTAGCTGTAGGGTACCAGCTCTCTTTGTGTGTGGCAGGATCTCTCCTTGGAGCTGTTGGATTTCTGGATGGCATCACATAGAAGGCAAATCCAGTGTTTCCATCTGCTACCTCTGTTTTGGTTTGAAGGACGTGCTGGGACGAGCATCTCCTGGTGCAGACGGGGCATCAGTCGGCAAAGGCTGGGGAGAAGGGCTGAGCAGCAGGACCAACCAGCCCTGCAGCGGTGCTGGAGCTTTCAGCATCTGTGCTTAGCAAATGCAAGTGAGCCAGGCTGTGCCTTTAGCCTCCTGGACCATGGAGGTGGGGAAGGAATTTGAATTATTTTTTTCTCCTCAAGCTGAGCTGGCTGATAGGGTTTGGTTGAGTTTGTTTCTCCTGATTTGGAGTTCCTGGAGCAAAATGCTGTGAGGACTTTGGGTTTTACAACAGAAAGCGAGAGTTGAGGTGACTGGCTCAAGTACAGATAATTGTAGATAATTTAGCAGATAGCAGGAGTTTCTTTTCACCCCTTCACCTTGACCTCCTCCTCCTCACCTCCAACTGAAACTGCTTTCTCAGCAGCCTGTCCTCTGGGAAAACAAAACGTATGGAGAAGAAATGAGGAGATAAGTGTAAATCAAAGGTCGTTTTGGCAAAAAGAGATCTTACTTCCACTTTCTGTTCTTGGGAAGGTCTTCAGTTCAGCCTGGAGGGCTCTGTGTCCTTTCAAAGGCTGGGAGGGAGGATAGGCAAAAAAGTAATCTGGTCTAAGCTTCTCAGCTTAGGTATCCCTGTGCAGCAGGTTATTGAGCAGCGATAAAAGGAGGTTAAGGACATACAAGAAAGGAGACCCTTCCTGTCTGGTTGTTGGTGGTAGCAATTTCTGATCCAGGTTTGCCCTTCCGCAAATGCCGGTATGCTGCAGAGGAGCTTAATGCAGCGCGGAAGTAAAATAGAAGTGATCTGCCAAATTCTGTCTAATGAGGTCTTTCTTTTTAATTGGGTGTTTGTGGAAGTGGAAATGGTAGTTTAAATACCACAGAAGACATCAGACCAACAAGAAGGTGCATGGGTGGTTGGCTGGGCTCCTCTTTTCCTGGCAGGCTCTCAGGAAGCTGGCCGGGTTGCTCTCGATGAACGTCCTCTGCTGTGCCTCCTTGCTGATGTTTCTATTGGTGCTTTTCATAAAGCTCAGATGAGAGTGAGTGTCACTGGTCACCCCCCTCGATTCCTAAAATTGAAGCCTAATTACCTTCCAAGATGGTATTACTGGCACCTTCTCCTAATCAGCACTGGATTCTGCATACATTTTCTACAGCCTTTCC
>NW_010258515.1:256363-264126 GCF_000690775.1 Eurypyga helias
CTTGTCTTGGCCTCTCTCCCATTTACGCTGGTGTCTCATTTACATGGTTTAATGAGAAAAAGGGTGAATCTGTCATATTTATACCACTTCAGACACAGGTTTTGTTATGTTTCCTTCGTCATGGACAACCCAGAGGTGTCCTTACTGAGATTAATTCCACCTTATGGAGCACAACCAGGAAAATAAGTTACTACAGTCAGAAAGTTATGTTTACAGGGAGGAGAGGGGGGAGAATAAATGAAGCCCAGCATGTAATGCAGTAACTGTGGGCTGTGGGAGAAAAGATGTAATTGTTGTCTGTGCTAAACACGTATCTAAACAGGATCACAAGTAATTAGCTATTTAATAGGTGACTAAAGTAAACACTGCAATTAAAAAGCCTATTAAAAATAATATTAAAAAAAAGAAACCTCACAAGAAACTCAGCTTTGTCCCAGATTGCCAGTCAACAAAATCAACAAACCGTTAAGTAAAAAATGTCTGTGCATGCCCAAATCAGTAAAACACATAGTAATTACTTGGCACATTTTATCTTCAAAGTCCTCTGCGCACACGAAGTAATTAATCCTCCCAACACCTCTGTGCGGTATGTGCGGCAGGCACCGGTAAAAAGCAATCTTGTATTGCAGCCAGGTATAAATACCTTGTTGTGGGGCTGGTTCTAGCTGAGGAAATGCCACTCTAAAGTCAGCAACAGGGAGCGGAGGGTGCTTGTTTCTTCAATGGCACACATTGTAAGCCACAGCTGCCTTTGTTTTAGGGAGGGGGAAACTCCCTAATAGCCAGAGGAGGTAGTTGAGGCTGTGGAAAGCTGCCCTTGCTTTCCTCATCAGCCTCTGTGGTGAGCAGAGGGGCTTTAGGACAACCCTGTCAACTTACACAACTTTCTTGCCTTCAAACCTGTGTCTGAACTTCAGGTGTAACAGGGGGCCCATTTACCCTGACACAACTGAAAACACTTCCCAAAGCAAACTTCAGGTCAAGTGGGCTGAACTTGACGAATTTCAGTTTAATTAATTGTTACAAGGAAGGAGAGCTCCTGCTCTTTGACAGTGCCCACTGTGTCATAGGTGCTCCAGCAGCCCTCTGCAGGAGGACCGATAGGATGCAGATGATACGGCTTGGTGTGGCCGTGGTGGTTTGAGCCCATTTTTGTGCTCTCTGCCAAACAGAAGACAAACGTTTTTCTGCTGTGATCCTTCCATGTGACCACTTTTGGCCAAAACCCCAAAAGGTGGGGAAAAGGTAAATATAAGTAGTAGACCAAAGCAGAGTAACACATGGGGGAATGAGAAGTAAGAATGCAACGGTGGGGCACGGAAAACTCACATTAACATCAAGCCGTGTCATAAACACGTCCAAGCCTCAGCGCCGGGAGCGCCAGCAGAAATAAAATAGCTTACAGAGAGAAATCAAAGATGATGCCACCAGATCCTGTCCATTTCCCGTTAAATGCAGCAAAGGGCCGTGTGGAGCTTGGCAGGTGCTGCATGGAGCAAACCTTCCCACCTGGGAATGACTAATCTCACCTTGGCTGCTGTTAAGAGAGCATTTACAGCACTGGCTAATTGGGCTGAGCATTTATACTGTTGTCCAAAAATAAACTTTCCCACAAAGAAGGTTGAGCTACAAACGGAAAACTACTTGTGCTGAGATTAATTTTGGTGTGAGAAGGAAGGTTATTCTGCATAATGAAAGGCTGTATTCAAGGAAGGACTTGCTTTCCCTTTGATGAGAGAGGCACCTGTGCAGCAAGGAGGAAAACGGAGGTTTATGGACTTGCAGCCAGCAAAGAATAGCATTTTCACCAAAACCTGAGCTTTTTGTAGTTCCATTTGCAGGGGGTGTGTACGTGGAAGATGAACATTGCTGTACAGCTGGTGCGGGTCAGCAGGGTTTGAATACACTGAAGTGTGGCTCCTCTGGTTGGGGAGATGTTGAGCTTCCTGGGCTGGTCCCCTGCAGCAAGGTGGCATTCCCTGGAGTGCTGCCCCTGGGGACAGCCTGTGGTTGCCTTGTCCTACTGCCTAAAATAGCTATTAGCTCTTCCTTGCCTCAGACCCTTCCACATTCCTGATTCCACAGTGGGATACAGGACTGTGTCATCTGCATCCATTTGTTTTTGGTTCTCAAGTGATATCTGTGTGGACCACAGGTTTTCTGTCTCCATCTCCTTCTTCCTGCAGCACTCAAGGAAGGTCCTGTCCTTCCCTTCACTCCAGACGCCTTTGCTTCCTGACTCTTGGATGAGCGTCATGTCTGTCCCTATGTTCCAGCCTGCTCATGCTCAGCCGCAGGGCCAATTGGTTGGGGAAAAGGCTGTTCCTGAGGAGGAATCTCCTCAGATCAGCTTGAGATATCGAGAAATATCTCAGATACTTGTCAGTGTTATTAGCCTGGTTGTTTTCCTATGGATTTTCCATTTGACTAGGAATTAAAATGACAACAGAAAAGGCAGAGTTCAGAATCTCAAATGGGTTTAATAACATGTAAAACATTTCCCAAACCATCACATTGTGCAGGCATAAGTCATGCAGTGTTATTCATGTGTGCACACGTCCTATCTTAAATCCAGAGTAAACTGCCAAGTTATTTCCCCATAGGACATCATCTGTGACGTATATCAGCTGGATCATCAGTCCATCCCTGCAGAACAGCATCTAAACACATGCTGCGGTTTACACAAGGAACTTAAGCACATGCTTCAAGATTATGTGCTATCCTGATTTGTAAATAATACCCATAACTCTGATTAGGACTGTGGAATGAGGCCGATCTCTGTCCGAAGATGTATTGATCTGTCTGTTTTGGAGGTTTCCAGGGAATGTCGCGTTCCCGATTCTCTCATTTGTGCAATTAGGATTTGCGATTTGCCTGAAATAGCTGTATGCATGTTTGCATTAGGGGGTTCTTCTCTGAAGGTTGATCCGACAGCACTGGATGGAAAAACCCCTGTTAATAATGAACAAAGCCCAAACTGTTACTCCAGAAAATATTTTATTAACGTCAAATACCTGCTCATTTTTGCTGTTCCCAAACAATTCACTGTTTGGAGGGAATTTCATGTAGTTAGTTTTCAGCGTCTCTTTTTCATGAGAGTACGTGCTTTACCACACCAGCTGCCTGTGAAAGAACGTTGAGGACAGAATATGTCCAGAACAGGGGCATTTGGGATCCATCCTTCCCAAAAGGTGATGGATTGCCTATCGTTCATCCAGGAGCTGCTGGCTGCACGCTGGCAGTCCAGACCTCAGGTTGCCATGGAGAAAAGAGCATCCAAAATGGGTCATGTCCCTAAAAGCAGAACCAAAGTGTACAGAAAAGGTCAAAGATGAGGAATTGGAAATGACACCTCATAGCAAAGTAGAGAAATGTCAGTGGTGGGCAGTGTGGAGCTAGGGTGTGGGGTGTGTGAGCTGTAACGGTGCTGGCCCTACGAGCTGAGGTGTGAAGGCATCTCTGTGTCCTACAAGACCACCCTGTGGTCCTTGGATGTGCCACCTTCAGGGCTCTGCTCCCATGTGGGGGCCAGCTGAGCACCTGTGTGTCGGGGAGTTTCTTGGCATCAGGCAGAGCTTGATCTAATTTCTGTGCCTCCTATTAAATGATGAATAGGGGGGTTTTGGTATTTTAGCATCTCTGCTTTTCCTGCCTTTCGTGCTTGCAGCATGGCCTCGAGATGTACAATATGCGCTGTAAGCCTGGTCCATATACAGCTCAACCTTTATTACATTATCTGCTGCAGTGACCCATTAACCCTCTTATTTCCATCAGTGGAGTTTTAGACACTTTCAGTAATAATTGGTACATGTTCTCCACCTCAGTGCTGCAGAAATCAGCAAATAACCTTGTGCTGCTTACAATATTTCAGAGCAAATCTCCTGAGCATAGAAGTTTTTCTGCTCTGAAGGGAGTAAGAAGCAGCGTTCCCAGCCTCCGCACGTGACTTTCTCCTGTTTATCCTATGGGGTCTCTTGGATTAGACTCTCTGCCATCCATCATCCATTCAGAGATACAGATTTCACTAATGGCCACAGTGTAAATATTTACAGTAAACAGTTTTAACAGCTGACTTTTGGTAGCCACTGTGCATATGGAATTGCATAAACAGGAAGGACAATTACAGGGATGGAAAAATTGGCATGGGAAGCAAGGAAAAGTAAGAAACAAAAATGCAGAATTCCTACAGTATATAATTAATTAACAATGTATATAATTTATTAGCAATGACCCTTCTCTTCTGAAGACCCACAATACAGGCATGAAATGAACACATGGAATTATGTGCCCCTACAAAATAATATATAGTGCTGAAATTCGCATTGTTACTTTTTTTGACCCAAGTGATTAGCCAGGATGTGGGGTCTCATGGCTTGTTTCCACTAGAAGTAGAAATTAATGATGGTCTCAAGTATTTCTTTAACACAATCCTGTTTATTTCAAAGACTGTGCAAAATCCTTGTTCCCTGAACTCATTAGGAATTAAATAGCAGGAGGCAGTTTCCTTGGGCAGCGGTCCAAGCCCCCTTTTCCAGCCAGCACTCAACCCAAAAAGCTCACTTCATCAGTCTCATTTCAAGGTCATGCTTCATGTGCTTCTTTAGTTATCCCTGACTTTTTCAGCTGCCTTCTCTCCTTGCTACCGTGATATTTCTCATGATGTTTTTCTTACTTTATTCTCCCCTTTTCCCCTACCTCCTTCCCCTTCCAACCTTCCCTCCTCCCCCTCCCTCCCTCCCCCAAAAAACCCAAAACCCTGCATGAATTCCTTCACTCCTTTAAAACAAATTCAAATCCTTAGTCCTTAGCACCTGGCTATGTGCTAAGGCACATGTGCTTTAGGCAGTGGATCCTACTGCTTTAAGTATCTAATTCTCCTCACCCCAAAAAATAGCAATTTCTTCCATTGATTTTTCAGCACAAGTGGCTGTCAAGCATCCTCTCTCCCACCTTATTCCTTCAGCCATTGTCACCTGGTCTTGCCGGACACCTGCAGTTCCTTATTACCTTTTTTGTTTCTTCTTTTTCATGTATCCTCAAGAATCTTCCTGAGGGTAAGACAGAATTTTTCCTGGTCTTTTAGACAGACTTTGCCCCTGAACAGGGTTTTGTTTTCACTTTCTGCTTGAACTGGTGAATCCCGTCACCGTGTAAAACAGAAAACGATGAGAAATTCCTGTGCACGCTTTGTGTGTGCACGCAGGCGCACTTCGGACCTCAGCAAGAAGACATATGAGTTCTTATTCCCCGCGCTCTACCAGACTAACTCTTCCTTTCCGTATGTTTATTTAACTAAACGGCACTGAGACCACCTGCTCTTTGAAAGGTGAAAGCAGTATAAGGCAACAACAAAATGATTCAATTATTTCAGTGGAAATCTAAGTTCCACAGTTGGGTTTTTTTATGGTGACCTTCATTCCTTTTTCACTGAGGTGGGCATAGCGAGCGGGGTATTTGCAAGGCTGATTTCAGCTATTCAAAGTATTTCAACAGGTTTTTAAAGGGTTGACCTACAAACTAGAACTGAGAGCAAGGCTTAAGCTTGGGTTTATACACCCCAAGTGCCAAGATTGCTCAGATATGTGCTCTGTATTCCCTTGCTTGGATCTGTTTTATCCTGCAGAAGGCAGGAGGAGGAAGGTTATTTAACTTGGAGCTGGGCAGATGTCTGCCAAAATAATGTGAGCAAATTAAGACAGATGAAAAGTGGGGATATAGAGGGAGAGGGAAGTGAATTTCTTTTCCTCTTCTGGCAAATCTAAACTGTTCAATATCTCCTGCAGTCCAGGTGGCATTCATTTCCCTTGTTTAACTAATTGGGCAGACTGAGATTTTTCTTTTATTTAATTTATTTTCTTTTTACAATTTTCTTGAAGCTTTTTTCATCTATATTTTGATTTTCTTTGGAACCACATGTCTTCCTGCTATATGGAAAAGAATCAGTAAGCCATCACCTTCACTTCCTAAAAGACTTCTACTCCTGATTTTTTTTTTAATTATAAAATAGATTTTTGAAAATGTGCTGTTGCCTTAAAAAAAAAGTGAAACAAAAACAGTAGTAAAAGAATTACAAATTCTTCTAATAACTCTGTGGGAAAGACATAGCCTTTGGTGACTGACTGGGGCTGAAGGAAAATCCTGCTAGGTCTCACCAGGTCTTCCTTGAAGAACCATCACAGGATAATCACAGCAGCAGGGTATGTCCTTTTTTAGGGCTATTTTTTGGCTGGGGTTCAGGTACCCAGCCCCACAGCCCAGTTTGGGGGTTACAGGACCAACAGACATCACCTGCTTCAGGGGTAACCTCAGGCAGTAAGTGACTTTGGGTCATTTTATCTGCTCTTTGCACCAGCCTTGTGTACGTGCATGTGAGGAGAGAGTAGCAGGACTCGATTTCTCAGGTTTCCTTGGAAAAATGTTTGTTCAAACCTAGATGCTATGTGAAATCTGTACAAAGCAGCTCCACAATGACACCAGACTGCCAGATCTTGATATTTCTTAGTAATTTGACTCTTGATCCTAGAAAAGGATGGATGTTTTCAGCACTGTTGGGTTCATATTCAATGGGACACCCAAGTGCATACAACCACAAACCTTAATCTTCAATTAATGCTCAGATAATTAAATAATTTCAGTCTAAGGCATGCTGCCAAGGAAAACACCATGAAGATTGTGTTATCCTAAACTGACTAACAAACTGTGAAAGAGACACTTTTCCTGACACAGAGGAAAGATGGAAATATCTGCAGAGCACAGGAGGGGTAATGTAATTATGAAGAATTTGAAGCTACAACATAAATACAGGATTAATACCCCCTGAGTCAGCTCTTAATACATGTAATTTTAAACTCACAAAATGCTCATTAAATCACATGCATGAATTGCATGCTTAAAATTGGGCCTATGCTGAAGTCCCCTGCAGAGCTTGAGGCCGGGTGAGCACAGGTCTAAATGCTGCTGATGTTTTATTCTCAACACATTAGGTACAAAATTGTTTTCAACTTGCCTTGAATGAGTCTGACATCGTTTGGGTTTTTCTTGTCATTGCTATTGGTGTTTTCCTCCTCTGTTATTACTATTCATAATAATAGTAATATTATGGGATAAATATAATGGTAATAGTATAATGATAGTAATAGTATGGAATAAAATTCCTACTCACATCTTGAGACATTAATAAAGTCAAAGAGAGCACTCGTAGAGACTGGTAGATCTCTCGTGTTGTCAATACCTACATTTGATACTAAAATAGACCCTTGATACAAAGGAAAGGCCAAATCCCAAGGCTTGCCATTAGCATTCGCGCCTCCCCAAAGACCATGGCTCAGTAATACGTAGTTTCTCAGAGATCCTTGACACATGCTTATTCACACATATATATATAAACTTTCTGGTATGCATCCAAAGAGAAATTTAGCATGCTACTCATTTGTTTCACAGCTGGTTAATGATGCTAATTGTGCATGCACCTGCTCACTCAACAGGTTTATTTAAAAGAATTGACATAATCTATGGAAAGAAATGGAAGGGCTGAGTCTGTAGATGATGTTAGTCCACTGATGCTGGCCAAGCATCCCCTAGAGAGATTCTCTCCTCCCAGGATTAACTGGTCAGCATCATACACTTTTGTACTGATATTCCATAAACTGAAGATTTGGGGGAAATCTTTTAAAGAAAAGATGCTGTTATACTTCAGAGGTATTAAGAGCAAAACTAGGTGCCAGCACTCTGCCTCTCTCTCTTAGGCAAGTAGTCCTCCAGCC